>NW_010234105.1:28423-41478 GCF_000690775.1 Eurypyga helias | reverse complement strand
CCGGAGTTAAACCACGACAATTCATCATACAGGGTGAATCTTATACCCCATGATTTGGCTTACTTTTGCAACAGGTGTCAGAAGATTAGCCTTAAAACCAAATCTTCAGTAGATTTTCAGACTGTGAATACCATGATGCAAATAACGTTCTGCTCAAGAAACTAAAAAGGATATTTGCATTTAGTAAATTTGCATGCATTACAAGAAGTACATGTGCAAATTAAGTGCCTGCTTCATTACCAGTAGTCATTTGAAAACCAGACTAATTGTATTTAGAAAGCCAATATGTGCATATCTGAGGTACTTCTCAAGTTGTAGTCAACCAACCATGCATAACTCTTCCATCTCCCAACCTATAAGATTCACCAGGTGAGACACAAATCATTTATTAATGTGCCTGATAACCAAGATGCTGGAAGCATGAGTTTTTTTGCATGTTGGATTCTGTCTGAGAGCTCATAAGTTACAAATACAAATTCTATACTATACACTATTGTTCTCATAGCTGGATTGAATAACACAGTATGTGCTTTTCCCACCCTATGAGTTTTAGGCTATCTTGAAGGGAAATACGTACTGGGGAAAAAGACATGAAGTGGAAAATAGGAGCTATTAAGCCCATAAATCTGTAAAGCATAATACATTATGTTTAATAGTTCTTGTCTATGAACACTACCCAGTGAAACAAAAAAATGCTTTTTGCTCCCTTTTTAAATCTTCTGGCCAATGCAGTTGACTCTCCTAATAGAATTATCTCTGCAACGTAACAAACTGATAAATTCAAGACCTGCATACAGAAATACAAGGACACAAAAACACAGATGTGAAATCGTGAACCACATTCCTTCAATTCAAAGGAAGAGGTGGGAGAGCAGGAATTAGTCAGGGATGTGCCTCATTTTCACAGGAGCTCATGCTGTCATTACAAACATGACTGAACACAAATTACAGAGCTCCATCCAGCAAATCCATCCAGCCGGCACTTACATATTTGACCAACATGCTTGACCAGTCAAAACAACCTTCTGCCAAAATCAGAAAATCTATTAAACAATTGAATTAGGAAGAAAAGCAGAATCCTTTCAAAGGAAAGTTGTAATTATGTAATTGGCAGGGAAGAAATACATTGCAAATTGTAAATGAGGGAGTACATTTCAAAACCACTCATATCACTATTCAGATCTGTCTTTTCAGTTTAAAAAAAATATTTGCTTAAGAGAATAAAAACTGTTAGGCTTCCCCATTTCTCATGGCAATTAAGAACTGGAAATTGAGGTCTTCAAAAAGCTGGGACCAAAAATCACTAAAAGACAAGTATTTTGAGAAATTTATCAAAACATTTTACCTCTCTACACATCAGGCCACCTTCAGTTCTTATAAAAGGATTTACATAAGCTGAGAAGACAGTTATCTTTGACAGTGTGTCAAAATAAACAACAATCAGAGAACAAGAACAAAAATCCTCTCGAATTTCTGAACAGCCCAAGAATTTTGGGTACTAAAATGTGTATGGAAAATGCAGTACTACAATGTTCAGTGATTTTAAATATCTGTTCACTTACCCAACTTCAGCTGTGGTAAATCAGGAATCTCCTTTATTATGAGGGCGTAGTACATGTGAAGTCCTCTTTGAGCATTCAAGAGCAGAAGACAGAGGTCCTTATGCCATTTGTAAGCATGCTGCATGCAGTTTTCAGATGGGACATAAAAGCTGCCCTGTGTAGCAACAGTAACAAGAAAATAAAATACAGAATCACAGAAAGGTAGGGGTTGGAAGGCACCTTTGGAGATCATCTAATCCAGCCCCCCTTCCAAAGCAGGTTCATCTAGAGCAGATTGGACAGCAAGACATCCAGATGGGTTTTGAATATCTCCAGAAAAGGAGATTCCACAACCTCTCTGGGCAGCCTGTTCCAGTGCTCTGGCACCCTCAAAGTAAAGAAGCTTTTCCTTATGTTGACATGAAAATTCATGGTGTCATAGAATCATAGAATCACAGAATGGTTAGGGTTGGAAGGGACCTTAAAGACCATCCAGTTCCACCCCCCTGCCATGGGCAGGGACACCTTCCACTAGACCAGGTTGCTCAAAGCCACATCTAGCCTGGCCTTGAAGACATCCAGGGATGTCCATTGGCCTTAGATGTTTCCACAAAAATCCAGTTTTGGGCAGCCTTACATTTCTAATCAAGCATTTGGCACCAAAGAGATTTTAAACAACCCTACTGCCTAAGACACCTAACTAGCTAGATGTGTAGGCAGAGGAGTATCTCATTCTACATGTACATTTTGCCGAAACAATAGCAAAACTACTAGTTCCTAGTGATGATGTCACATGTACAAAGACCCTCATTCCAAACAGTCTAACAGAGATGTCCTTCTCTCTCTTCACACATGTCCCACTGTGGAGCCAATGTCTCCCCACAACACCGATAGTGCTGGGCAAAACATGTCCCCTCTGCTCTTGGAGGAGGGGTGGAAAGGTCTGTAAGGATCACTACATTCACTTTCTTGTTTCCTCATATCCTCTTATCCCCTTCTGCAAAGGTTTTAGCTTGATGGTATCGTAATATGCTTTGTTATGAATATTAGTGGAAAAAAATGCAGATGGCATTGCTATCCTACCAACTAATATGAGCCACTCTGCACTCCAGGATGAAGGTCTAGATCAGTATATCTCTTCTGAGAGACGATATAATTAGACAGATCACAGCATGCTTAATGCAAAAATTTCCCAAACACATTTACACTTAGAACATAAGATGAGTTTGTGTTAAGGTGCCATAAATCAAAGGTTTCACTTCTGTCAAAAAACATCACTTGTATTTGAAATTTGCACTGCTCAGACTCTAAGTAAAACTATTCATTAAACTGTGGGGTTTTGCCCAGGATTTCATGATGAATTGTAAGGAGGATTATGACAGCTATCAGTAACAGCTCATATTTCGTATGTCTCTTTATGCATTTTGCAATTTTTTCCAATGATGAAGTAGAAAGGTGTGTAAACACTTGCAATCAATTATTGTATCCGGTGGTTGTTTCCCAAACAGGAGTAAGTTATCTTTATGGCATAAGAGAGTGTTATGAAGTGAGAAAGCCACTTAGGTGCTCTGTCCTTGAATTCTATGAAAAATTAGGTATATTGAAAATGAATAATCTGTTTTTTACAGCATGTGAGCTGCACAAAGGCACCAGAATAGGACTCCCACTCTTGCATGGCTATGGAGTAACATTAAAGGTTTGAACCTTAGTTCACTGATGATCATTGATGGGGTAAGAATACAGTTCCAAGCCAGCTAGGCACTGGTGTCTTTTTGGACACTGACAGTCCCAGTAGCTATCCATCAGTGAAGACTCACCAACCAGACACCAGTGCATCGCCTGTGATATTCTGTCTTTGACTTCCCTAAAGTCAGTATTTCATGCCTCTTAGCTTGAGCTGAGATGTTTCCCTCAGCTTTCTCATGCATATCTTCAACATGTTAACTGGCATTCTGTGGTAGATATATAGGAAACAGCTCATCTTGATTTACAGAGAAATAGTTGATGATAATTGTTGGAGTTCATTGTTCTTGGAAGGTTTCAAAACCTCCACCCTCATCATGAATCTATTTTACTCTCACCATGGAATGCAGGAAAAGGGAGCATAAAGAAATGCTGGAAACTTTAGAAAATTGTCAAGAAAAATGTCCTCTTTTATAATTCATTGCTGATTCTTTTGTAGGCAAAAATTATTCTGGCGTATAAGTGCACATAAATGCTGTACTGAACAGCAAAAGGAAAACTGTGAGATAATTTAATAGCTCATATCCATACTCTAACATGATACTGTTGAGCAAGATTACACCACGATAGATCTATTTGCAGCCACTCTTGTCATAGATTATTGTTTAAAACTAAAAATAAAAAATAATATGAAAATGCAACTGCAGGTGGGCTCAAAAGCGTGTGTATTAAAGATGTTGAAAATCTATAACAGTTAGTTCCAATTTAAATACTTTAGTGTTTGCCCACTTCTCTTATGGTGCTTTTTCAAATTTGACCTCAGCCGAATTAATAAAAATTCTGAGAAACCAGATAGTTCAACTTACTAAAGCACAGGGTTAAGAGAGTATATTTTGCAAAGATTTACACAGTGTCAAAACACAGAATGGGGAAAGAACCATTATTTAAAACAAACAAACAGACAAACGAAACCCAAACAACAGTTCATTGTGTTGTATGTTAGCAGCAAAACTTGGTCTTTATTGTAGAAATTTAGAATAATATAGGCTGGAAGGGTCCTCTGGAGATCACCTATTCCAATTGCCTGCTTAAAACAGGTCTAATCAGATCAAGCTGCTCCGTTTTGTGCCCTGCTGAGTCTCAGATATTTCTGAGGAGGTAGATTCCACCACCTCTCTGGGACTGTTCTAGTGTTTTACCACCTTCACAGTCCTTTTTTTTTTTTTTTTTTAACTTGTATCAAGTCAGAATTTCTCAGGTTTCAACTCGTGTTTCCTCTCACCCTATTGCCATGCACCACCAAGAATAAGGCTTCATCTTCTCTTTGTTCTTTAACAAGGTAGTTGTAAATGGCAGTAACATTGCCCCTGAACCATGTCTTCTCAGGACTGAACAAGACCAGCTTTCTTGGCCTCTCCATATGCTCTAAACCCTGAATATGTTGGTGCCTTTTTCAGATTGGCTCCAGTAAATCCATACCTCTCTTGTACTGGGGTGTAGAAAACTGGACACAGGATTACAGATGTGTCTTACCAGTGCTGAGAAGAGAAGAAGGATCATCACCCTCAAACTGCTGCCAATGTTCTCAGGGATGCTGCCAGGACTTCTCTGTTTTGGCAGCACTGTTACCTACACCAGAATGCTTAAAATGGATCTTTGTTGATAAAGACCTCAGTTTTACTTTCTCTTTTGTAGACACAGGAATTTTTACCTGCTTTGTGATCTCTTTCAAATATTTCTCTCAATTACCTGTACATATTTACTGGTAATTTCAGGAAATAAATTGGATTCGTATGAATCAAAAAAAAAAAAAAAAAAGCCACATATTTCTGAAGATCTTTTAACAATAAGTCCCAAACCATTTGTTTCAGAGACACTGCCGTGCAAAAGCATCAGGCATCTGGAGTCACTGCCCTACTAATCTGTCACCTGAAGATTCTAAATATCAACCTAGATTTTTCTATTTACTGTAAAGACTCTAGGATTGATGGCACTTTTTTGTTGTGGGTTTGTTTGTTTGTTTGTTTTTAATTCATGAACAGCAAGAGTGTATGTATGGGGGACTATATTGTTTCTTTACCAACAGAGACAAGTCATCTCATGATTAATTGTTTCAGAGCATTAGGGTCTTCTGGAATCCAGAGAAAGAGCAGAGCCTTTGCCACCATTTTAGCTGTAGTCAATACAATTCAGTCCATATTATCCTTTTGGAAAAAGAGTTGCTTTAGGGTGGAGGAAGTACACCTAGCAGCAAACGGTTCAGTCTTCTGTAGTAATGCTGATTTTCTGCATAAGTGGGATCATACTGAGTCCACACCAGCAGTTCCTTAGGCTCTCTCCTTAAAGGACTGCCATCTTCTAGTATTATAATATTAAGCACTAAGCGAATAAGGACTAACCCAGGGTATTTCTCACAGAAAAACTTTCCAGGTTTATACCTTCCACTTGAAAAGTAAACTTATAAAGATTATGAAATATCTTCATTAAAAGCAGACAATAAGAAAATTCTGGGCTCTGAGAGAAGGGCTCACATGCACATAGATACCTATTTCTGATCTACCACCTCTGTTGGAGATGAAGAACTGATAAAGAAAAACACATTGCTGAGGAATGATTGTTTTCATCATAAAGCTAACATTCTATAATCAAGAAACTGACCAGTGGCCACTTCTTCCCATTTATTATGAAGGAAACATAGGACAACTGACCACATATTCTGTACTGTAGACACATAGAATCAGGAGCACTGAGTACAACCACAAGAGACAAGACAAATTTCCTCTAGCATTGCTGTCCATCAAAATGTAAACATTCTTCAAATTACTGTAAAATATGGATGATACACATGTGTGCATAGAAGGCTGAAAGGATTGCTTCCAGATCTCCTTTCTCTCCTGACCCAGATTTCTGCAGGGAATATCTGTGCCAAGGAAAGTTACTGTGCTTTGAGCATACAACTCAATGGGAGGAATAGCACCACGCAGTCACAATTCAAGGCAATGCCAAACAGGCAGAGTCTAGGCCATGCCATGCATGATTAAGATGCCATATCATTAAGCTGAAGCATTTTGATGAAACTCTATTAAATGGCAACTGAATTTGAAACCTTGTTGTTTAATGGGAATATCCATCCTTATTTGAAAAAGCATCTTGTTAAAGTAGAAATTCAGCTTGACAGAAGAAAGATGCCTAGCTCCAAATCTCTGGTCCTTCATTGACTTAAAAACATTACTGCTCTCACAGGACTGTTTCTTCTGAAAGTTGTCACACATAGAGGAGGCAGAGCAGGACATAACAGGGAGTAATAAACACACCTCGGGGACAGTTTAAGCTAATGTGAACTAAGGTCTGTGCATCTTCACCTGCAGGAACCCAAGCAGGGTGGGCATCTGTCAGATGATGTCAGATGATAAACTGCTGCAGCTAAATCAGTTTATCTGCCACTGTTCAGTAAGCTGAGAAATGCGAAGAAATGTCTTCCTTTGGGATGGCCTGAAAATTGCAAACCTTCCACATTCACAATTTTAATTATATCTTCTTTTGTGCATTTATTTAGGTGGTTCCCTATTTCCCAAGTTATAGCCTGAAACAGGGATTCAGTCTGCAAACAAGTCAAGTAACAAGCATGGTACAAGTTATTCTAAGGAAAAAGACTGCCTTAAAACTACCAATCAGGAATATCCAGGGCTATGACCTATTAAACAGTTACTAAATGCTCAGCTTTCTGGGTTTCTTGCGGACAAATATCAGTTTACTTCTGTTTAAGACAAAACTCTGTTTAAAACAAAAGTTCATACTGAAGCTGATAATCCCAGCTTGCACAAAGCATGATGGCTGCACTGGACTCGTAATATACATTGTGAAAGTACATGTTAGCTTGATTTGTAAAGAATGTCATGACCTTTTGAGTTAATTCCTTTGGTCTACTGTTATTTTAATCTCGTTAGTTGTATGTTGACAGATTTTTCTATTCTAGTGTGTTGGGTTTCTGTGGTGTGAGGTTTTGGTAGAAGGGAAGAAGGGATGTCTCTTGTGAGAAACTTCAAGGGAAGCTCCCCTGTCTCCAAGTCAGACTCACACCTGGCTGCAGCCAAGCCAGTCAGCGCCTCTGGGATCAATATATTTAAGAGGGGAAAACACAAAAAAGAGACGCAGCAGAGGAAGTAGAAACACAGTGGAGAGAATCATCGGGGTGAGAGGAGTGGAATGTGGGAGAGACAACCAGGCAGACACCAAGGTCAGTGCAGAAAGGAGGGGAGGAGGTGCCCGGAGCAGAGAATCCCCTGCAGCCCGTGGTGAGAGGGCAGGCTGTGCCCTGCAGCCATGGAGGGTCACGGGGGAGCAGAGACTCTCCTGCAGCCCAGGGAGGACCCCACGCCAGAGCAGGTGGCTGTGCGTGAAGAACCTGTGAATCTGCATTCAGGCCACGCTGGAGCAGTCTGCTCCTGAAGGGACCCATGCCGGAGCAGTGAGAGGAGAAAACTGCAGCCCATGTCAGCGAGGTTTGTGAAGAACTGTCTCCTGTAGGAGGGACCCCATATAGCAGCAGGAGAAGATGTGAGTAGCTCTCCCTGCCCCTTCCACCCCAGCAAAAAGGAAGGAGCAGCAGAGAGAACCTGTGGTGAACTGACTGGGAAACGCCCAACACCCCTGTGCCACCTTCCCCCTGTGTGGGAAGAAGGTTTTTAACAACTGGTTTGATTTTTTTTTTTTTTTCTCTCATCTTACTCTGATTTAATTAGTAATGATTAAATAGATTTTTTTCTTCCCCAAGTTGAGTCTATTTAGCCCCTGACCATAACAGGTAAGTGATCCTGTCCTTGCCTCAGTCCACAAACTTCTCCCATCCCACCTTGGCAGGAGTGAACCAGCAGGTGGCCTCATGGACTTTTGTTCCAGACTGGCCTAAAATATCTCAGCTAGTTGTAAAATACATCTGCACTGATTTCCTCTTCCAAGATACTCTCAGTGATGAGTCCTGGGGGTTCTTCCTTAGGGGTTGGTGCTGGGACTGGTGCTGTTTAACATCTTTGTTGGTGGCATGGACGGTGGGATCGAGTGCACCCTCAGCAAGTTTGCTGATGACACCAAGCTGTGTGGTGCGGTTGACACGCTGGAGGGAAGGGATGCCATCCAGAGGGACCTTGACAGGCTGGAGAGGTGGGCCACTGCCAACCTCATGGAGTTTAACAAGGCCAAGTGCAAAGTCCTGAACCTGAGAGTGGATAGAGAGCAGCTCCGAGGAGAAGGACTTGGGGGTACTGGTGGACGAAAAACTGAACATAAGCCGGCAGTGTGCGCTGGCAGCCCAGAAGGCCAACCGTATCCTGGGCTGTATCCAGAGAAGTGTGGCCAGCAGGTCGAGGGAGGTGATTCTCCACCTCTACTCTGCTCTTGTGAGAACCCACCTGGAGTGCTGCGTCCAGCTGTGGAGCCCCCAACATCAGAAGGATATAGACTGGTTGGAGCGAGTCCAGAGGAGGCCACGAAGATGTGGAGCCCCTCTCCTATGATGAAAGGCGGAGAGAGTTGGGCTTGTTCAGCCTGGAGAAGAGAAGGCTTCAGGGAGACCTTATAGAAGCCTTCCACTACCTCAAGGGGGGGGCTACAAGAAAGGTTGAGGACGACTATTTACAAGGTCCTGTAGTGACAGGACAAGGGGTAACGGGTTTAAATTGAAAAAAGGGAGATTGGACATAAGAAAGAAATTCTTCATGGAGAGGGTGGTGAGGCACTGGGACAGGTTGCCCAGAGAAGCTGTGGATGCCCCATCCCTGGAAGTGTTCAAGGCCAGGCTGGATGAGGCTTTGAGCAACCTGGTGTAGTGGAAGGTGTCCTTGCCCAAGGCAGGGGGTTGGAACTAGATGATCTTTAAGGTCCCTTCCAACCCAAACCATTCCTAGATGCTATAATTCTATGTTTCTGTGACAGCAACTATATCATAGTTTTCCTGCTGCACAATGGCTTCTAATTCTTCCTGTTCGTTGCCCAGGCTTTGTGCATCGGTTAGATATACTTTAGTTGGGCTACTGGTCCTACCATCTTTTTCGGAGGAGAACTCTACTTCATATGTGAATGTTCTCATGTGCTTCTGTGTTTTCTAACACATCAACAACCCTTATATCTTTTCTGCCACAAGTGTCTCCATCCCCAACCTTCACTAAGGTGGCTAAGGTGCACATTAGTACACGGACATTTCAAATCTCTTCCAGCGTACACAGTATATCATCAAGCAGACTGAAGGACTTGACCAGCACACCATCCCTCAAGCATTGGTGTGCCACCTTCAGGATTATCTCCAGTGAGCTGATTTTGTCTCTTTCCCCCTTCAAGCCTAATTTAAAGTGCTTTCAGTGAGCCCTGATAACTCTAGCACAAAGATCCTTTTCCCCATTTCTGACAGGTGTACCCCATCTGTCACCAGCAGGTCTGGTGTCTTGTAACTTGACCATGATAATAAAAACTCCACAATTCTCTGGTGACACCAGTCACAGAGCCAGTTATTGATTTCTTTGGTCATCATTCCCTGGAACTGAAAGGATAGAGGAGAACCCTTCTTGTGGTCCTGATCCCTCAAGCAGTCATCCCTAGACCCTTTCTCGACCACCCTTGGACCACTTATTACAACTACATCTCTGCCTTCATGAAAAAATTAATAATAGATAATAATCTGAGGACACTACCAGTATAGGAAGTTTTCTCCTCACATCTCTAACCCAGGCCCCAGGGAGGAGAAAAATCCCCTAAGAAGTGGGTCTAGTCAGTATGTTGGGCTTTCTGTTCCCCTGAGAAGATTATCTCCTATGAAAACAACACATTTTTATTTCTGTAGGGAAGTGGTTTTGACGCAGGGCATAAGCTGACAACCTTGGTGACACCTCCATTCTAGAAGAACCGTTGTCCTCATCTTTGCTCGGTTCCACTTGCAGAGCCTTGTATCTATTATAGAAGGGTGCCTGGGAAGGTAGGATAGTCATGGAGGAGATGAGTCTGTTGTGCCAGGATCTAGGTGTCATTGCTCCCTATCCCTTAAGTCACTGTATTCTTCCAGTTGAAGAGAGGACAGGGAATCCTTCATATCATGTGTCCTGTCTGCCTACAGGTCTGTCCCAGGGATGGTAGGGTGCAGTTCCAGGGGTCCATCTCAGACTCCCTGATTCTCCTCAACTTCCCAGAGCTCTGACCCTAAGCAGAGGAGCTCCTTTCCCTGGGTGCAGCTCTCACAGCTCTGCACATTGCTGCTGGTACTGGTGTGAGCAGGGCCCATCCTGCACCGGACACCGGGGCAGCAGCATGTTCCCATCGGAGCTCAGTCTGTGAACCTGCATGTTGCCACAGGTGCTGAGTTCAGAGAGGCCATGGCTTGTGCTGGGTGGGTGCCATTGTTCCCTGGTTGAACTGGTAGAGTTGCAGGACCCTTCCTGTATGCCCTTGACACTCAAACTGGAGTCGCTCACCTTGGTGACAGGTGTCATCAGCCACTGTTGAACAAGCTGTGGACTCCTGAGAGGTGTCTCCACTCCCCTGAGATTCCCCTGGTTCAGGAACCAACCCTATGCACTGTGCACAGCTCTGATCATGCCAGCACTGGAGCTGCTCATCTCAGCAACTGAGTAAATGTAGAACACTTTATAGTTGCTTGCTTCTCAGTGGCGAAATAGAGAAACTAATTTTCATAAGTGTCCAGTGAGCACGTAGGTGTACACATTACATCAAAAAGGTTTTATCATTTAAGGTACGCTTGCAGTGTGTAAAGAAATGTGTACATATAACCTTAATTTCTCCATTTCTCAGCTTACTGAGCAGTGCTGACAAAGAAAAACCTAGTCAAAATGCCAGATAGAAACCCTTTCCTGGAGTTTTGGAAATGTAAAGGTTTCAGTTCAATCTGATCATCTGAAACAAAGGTAGATCCCAGCACTGGACTGTCACACTTCTTTGTCCATCTGTCCTCTAAGATGTTCTTCTAGACTTACCCAGCCAAGGAAAATAACCTACAAAATCAACAACTCCAAATGAACTAAACATTCTCGACAATATCCCTGATGAATACATTTAAATAAATCATCCTTTTAAATGAATGTGTCCTGTGTAATGCTCTTTACAGTCAACAGATTTCTCATACAATTAGAATGTATTACTTTATAAATGTGCATTCCCTTTATAACAAGAGAAAGGAAAATTACTTGAGAAAAGCAAACACTGTAATTAAATAAGGTTCATGCCAATTCATTATTCAAATGCAGAGAACAATTTGTGAATATCCACTTCCAATGTACTAAATCCATCTAATATCAAAAGGCACCAATTGGATTTTACACTGTGTAATGCAAGTAAGTTGCTTGTATTTGTTTTGTATGAAAATAATTTCACAAGCTATGTTAATTGTGTGCATTGTTCAACAATAACACTAATGGTGAATTAGACCTTTTACATCTAATTCAAAACAGCATTTCACAGTTTAGATTCAAATTCAAATTTCTTGTCAAGTATTTTAAGATAATAAAAAGCCATTCTAGTCTAAATAGATAAGTGTTGCAGGCTACAGTGGTAATTCATTAGCAGGCAGAACTACCCTGCTTTGCCTACTTCTGGTAAAAATCTATAGCAGTGTTTGAAACAGAGGAACAAATTCCAGCATACCAAGAGGAATGCAGTTTCTGAGAGCTCAGTGTCTGCCCATTTGTCTGCACGTGCATATTGGTCAGCTAGTATATACATTTTATTCTAGCTTCAAACCCACTGACCAAGGACATTCTTCACCTCTACTTTGGAGATTCTTTTCTAAGATAGGAGTTTCCTGTTACTTGGTGGTTGGAAAGGAACTTAGAGTTATGGCTGGAGCTCATACGTTCATGTTTACCTGTCATTATCACTGTTTTTTTTTTTTTTAAAGAAGATTAAATTATAAAAATTTCTGGTAATTAAGTATATGAGTGAAGGATATGGGCAGAAAAGGGCTTTTTCACATGTGTAGGAACGCAAGCGACAGAGATATTTGTACTGTATAATAATTTTTTTAAAAAGGGAAAACAGGAAGAGAAGCAGTAGTTAGATTATACAACTTAGGTTATGCCAGTTATCATGCTTATTAATTATTTCACAAACATTTATATCTGTAAAGTCTTTGTTAAAAAATTTCAACCAACCAACCAACCAGAAACACCCTTATCTATTGGCATTTTTTGCATCAGGTAATGCTTGTACAAGGATCCAATCTCCTAAACAAGGCAGTTGTTGCTGTCCAGAGAATGATGCAAGTCTTATGGTGATCTTCAACTGGATCACATGAGACTTTTTAAACAGTTGAATCATAGAATGAATCACAGAGTGGTTTGGGTTGGAAGGGAACTTAAAGATCATCCAGTTCTAACCCCCCTGCCATGGGCAGGGACACCTTCCACTAGACCAGGTTGCTCAAAGCCTCATCCAGCCTGGCCTTGAAGACATCCAGGGATGGGGCATCCACAGCTTCTCTGGGCAACCTGTTCCAGTGCTTCACCACCCTCTCCGGGAAGAACTTTCTACTAATGTCCAATCTAAATCTACCCATTTTCAATTTAATTGCACTATCCCTTGTCCTCTCACTACAGGCCCTTGTAAAAAGTTCACCTCCATCTTTCTTGTAGGCCCACTTCAGGTACTAGAAGTTGCTATAAGGTCTCCCCGGAGCCTTCTCTTTGTTGTTTTGCTGTTGTTTTGCTGAACTCCTATAACCAGACAGGCTGTGGTCCTGTGTGACCACTCCAGCACATGCATAATCCATTGATACTTAGTATCTTAAAATACATATGAAATATTTCATTAATATCTCAATTCTTTATGAAAGAC
>NW_010234105.1:25018-28409 GCF_000690775.1 Eurypyga helias | reverse complement strand
GAATGCTTCCCACTGACCATCCACAAGCATCATATCTGTGTTCAGTTTGGTCACTTCTGCATCAGGAACCCCCCAGCAGAACCTCTGGGACAGTCAGATTGATCACCCAGGATGCTTGTCACTGCACCAAAGCACACAAATTATACCAGTCAGCTTTTTAGGAGCTGCTTGGAGTAATCTCTGGGTCTATGAAAATTCCCACCCAGAAAGATTCTACAGCAAGTTAATGTTGCTTCTAATCCTTACCACCTTCTCTCAGGTTGATCATTATCTAATCCATATAGGCAACAAACTGAGTGGTTCCTGGACAACTAGTGAATTAATGCGGAAGTGCACTGAGTGTCCATAGAGGTACAATCCTGATACCATACTATTCCATAACTGTAACTACAGGATAAGCTTGGAATTCATATTTATAACACACTTATAACTTAAATTAATAGCTCTTGTCACTAATGATAAAATATTTTACTTTATAGAAGATGACAAATTCTTCCAAAAACAAAATTTCCAAAAGATTCATATTATTTACGTTGCAGTTGAGACAAAAGACCCCAATAAAAACAGGCGGTCTGCTATATCTAGCCCTCCACAGAGACAGAAAGCAAACATAGGTTTATTAAATGGCTAAAATTGGTTTAGTTTTTTTCATTTCTCCTGACCTTTGTTTCTCTCTCTCCTTTAACTCTGTTTTTTAATTCTCGCTGAGGAATCAATAATAGACCCACAGACATTCCCTTTTCACATGGAGGGACACACATAACTATGCATGTTGAGGGACACCTGATATATCCCTGTTAAATAAAATGAATTTTGTGAATGTAAAATATAAAATCTATAGCTTGAGAAGAGGGAACCAGTGGTCAGAAGAGAACAAATTTTTACGCCATTTACTGAAGCTGGTTTCCTGTCAGAAATTATTTTTTTTAAGTTTTTTAAGTAAAAATGCTAAATTGAACTCCGAGAGAAGACCAAAGAGTCAAAGACTGTCTTCTGAGCCCCAGAGCATTTCCTATAGCAGAAATGACATGACATCCAAAGGGGAAAAATGAACCTTGATGATTTAAAATGAAGTAGTTTCAATGAGAATATTTCATGAGGAAAAAAAAAAAAACAAAACCCGACAAAAAACCACCCACCCAGAAAACTCCTGCATTTTGGTTCACTAAGAATATTTTTCTAAATATACACGGTATATTTATCAAAAAAACCCTATATGTATACAGACATGTGTATATATGCATTTTTACCTTTCTATTCAGATATGAAAAAAACCCAAACCAAAACAGCTCCCTCTCATTACTTCATTCATCAATACAAATTAATTTCTAGATCCCTGTGTTAGCCAGTGAAAAACTACTGACAAATCTGAAACCATAGTTCAAAGACATAAAAGGCCACAGTGACCAACTTGTGGATGCCATTCTGTGGCGACAGACTGTTTCTTCCTAGCCTGACTTCCTCAGCAAACACTGCATATTCCATCATGCTGTTTGTATATGTCACTCTGCCAGTGCTCTCAGCAATTTTTCTAAATGGTGCCTGAATTTAGCCTTCTTTGAGAGATAGGAAAAGTCCCCAAAACATTAAATGCCTAAAGGTGTGGTGAAAATGCACAGCCAAGAAAGAAAAGCAACCTTAAATATTTGTTTATCAGAAAGACTGTCGACTGTATATAATAGACATGGAGATGCTGTCTGGCAGGAAAACAATGCATCTCCCTGTTCTCCATCTGTTAGCAGAAGATCTGTGAACACAGAACTTTCTTGAGGCATGGCTGACAACTATGTATGCCAGCTCCTATAAACCTAATTCCTCTAATATCCTAATTCCTCTAATTCCTAGCAGGAATACACCATGCTTATGAGAGAAACAATTACAGAAATCTGGGAAAATTAAGTACCTTCCATCAAATGAAGTGAAGCATAGAACCAAACATGTAAGACAAACACATATATTGGAACAGGATTCACTTGAATGTGCATGTTCTATCAGCTTAATAAATTACCTTGCTTGTACTGATTTATTAGTCTGCTATATGACATGATGGTTCTTTACCCAAAGCTCTAACAGAAGGGAAAAATAAAATCCCTATATTGTATTTACCTTTGATTTATATGATAGTAGTAACACATTAAAAATGTCAGTAAAGGATTTTGACAATATACAGAATTATTTACGCTTTTCCTCTCACTAAATTCATTAGGTAAGAAAAGATATGTTGGTATTTCATAAATACAAGATGCAATTTGACATTTATATTAACTCTTACAGTTCCCATGTCAAAACCACTGGGATGATAATGTACTAGAAAAATATTGGAGATTTTATAATCTCCAATAAGCAGAAAAATATTGAAGTCAGATTTAGTGGTAATCCACACTTTGTACAAAATTAGAAGGAGGTATTTGACTTGCAACCCTTGAAAAACAGGAACCATCAGGCTTGAAGAAAAGCCATCCTCTCATGATTGTAGAAGACAATTATCCTGCTCAGCTCTAATGGCTTTGTCTCAGGATTTCAATAATATAAATTACTGTTCAAAACACAAGTTATAGGTTTCTTAATTACAGGTGGCTGAGAAAGAATTGTCCAAGAAAGCATTTTATAGGAACATTTCTATCTAAAAATACCATTCTAGTAAAATGAAAATATTTCACAAGTCACAATGATTTTCTTTAGTTCTTCTGGAGAAAAACACTGACAAAGTTCCAGATGTCTCATACTGACAGTCTTAGAACAAAACATTTTGATTTCGCCTTTCAAATAAAACTTACAGCTTTTTTTCATTAAGATCATGTTCAGATAGCAGTACATCCTACAGTTTACAGGTCCAAAACAAAGCATAAATCATGAACAGGTGTTTTGGTTTGTTGTGGTTCTCTCCCAAGTATTTCTTGTAAGGGACAATCCTTTAATTTCTGTTCAGTAGTAATTAAGCTGAATTCTGATATCTCTTCAGCTGAAATCTATTTCCCACATCACTTTGAACCCTGTGCCTGGAGCTCAGGTTACACCCTAATATATCATCACAAGTGTCTACAGTCATGATGGCTCTTCGCATAAAAGCACAAATAGGGTATTCTATGGAAGTCTTTAAACAACTCTGATGATGATTAATAAGAAGGGAAAAAAATTCCATTTCCTCCACCTGGTCTCTGGGCTTATACATCACCACAGGGAAAATTAAATTCATAAAAACATTTCTTTAGCAGCAAGTTAAGCACTGGGGAAGACATCTCATGAAAGCTAAGAGCAGGTGTCTGACAGGAGGTATACTTCTTCCAAGATGAGCACTGAATTATCTGGTACCAGACAAGTAATAGGCTTTCCTTTCCCTCTCTTTGCTGTGTGTTATGAAAATGACACAGAATGGTCCATATCTTCATCT
>NW_010234105.1:12333-25006 GCF_000690775.1 Eurypyga helias | reverse complement strand
AAAAGCACACTAAAGTATCCTTTGGCTAAGAGATGATGAGCAATACTGAATAATTATTTTATGAGGAAAAAATAGTGGCTAATTTTCAAACTGTTTGAAAATGATAGTTTATGAAAAAAAGGAGCCAGCTTAGATGCACAGATAGATAGACTGACATAAATATGTAAAAGCAGTCTTTATACATAATTTTAAATTTAGTATTTATAAATACAAACACACATATGGTGTTAATTCTGACCTCCTAAACAAAATAACACAGTGGAGACATCAAAAAGGGCCTTAGTACATCATCCTTTTTGATTAGAGAGTCCACGCTGCTTTCTCACAGAAAAGGAAAGCAAATCCCCTCCCGTGGCTGTGATCAAACAGGGACTCCTGAGCTGAAGAACTGCCTCGTTATTACACATCGCTGCAGGCATGAAACCAGTTCATTTTTAAAAGGACACTCGTTAACATTTTGTCATCTCTTCCACCTGTATGTATACACTCACACCTACACAAGGAGATACTGTTCAGTGGTGTAATTCAATTGTGCCGTTAGAAGTGGCATTCAGGACCACAGAAAGTGCCAGAAAAGTCTTGATTCAACTTTTACACACAGCAACAGGGAAGGATACGTTCGGCTGCTGCTCTGGCTGGGAGTAGGGGGCCTTGTACTATGTAACCATGCAGGTTGGCAGCTGGCGGAGGAATTTCACTCTTTGCATTTATGTTACATACTCTCTAATACTAAATACACGAATAAATACATAAATAGATAAATACATGCACCCAAGAAGTATATAGCATCCAAATACTTTTGGTTTTAAAAGTTTGCAGTTAATTACACAGGTGGCAATGATCAAAGCTCTAACACATCTCCCAGGTTGCTCACATATGAATGGTGACATTAGCATCTAGTAAAACACTTGTATTTGGACTGTGCAGTTCAGCTTATCACCCTGGACCTCCTTCAAAACACACAGAGAGAAACAGGCATTTTTGGAGCACAGTACATCCTCTCTGTTTCAGTGTTGATGTTATAATGCATTATTCCCTAGAAATGGTTGTTGTTTTCCACAAAAAGTGTATGAAGGAAAATTAAACTAGAAGTTTGGGTGCAGATAATTCAGAAGTTCCACCCCAGTGCTTACTAAAAAACCCATGAAAGTAATCTATATAGTTTTGTACTGTCTTTTCCTAGTGAACTGTGATATTTTAGGGCTTAGCAGTAACAAAGCTTCTAAATTAATTTACTTTTTTAATTCTCCAGGTTTTGGAGCAAGAATCTGGATTTAACTGGGGGTTGGGGGGGAGTGTTATATTTATGTCAGCCTAGAAATAATGAAATATCAATGGCAATAAAAACAACACACAAAGATTAACAGGCTCTGGTTTTATATAGCAATTGTCCTTTATAAAATCTGAAGTGCATCATAAATAAGTCAGTACCATGTTTCCTGGTTTACATCTGAGAAAAATAATGCTCAGAAAGATCATCTGAGCAACCCTTTTCAAGTGCAGGCAGAGGGAGAGAACTGCAGGGCATCCTGAATTTGAATGGGTATTTTCTTCCCTCAAACAGTATGAATGTTTCAGACATAATGATCTGGATTCTTCTCCCAGCAGTAACTGCTGGCTCCAAGGAGCTGACAATCAGTTCCAGAGTATGTATTTGTCTGAGTCTAATGTGAGCTTGGAAATCCTATAAATTAGAGAAAAACCAGGAACTGGAGGGACCTGAGATGGAAGTGGAGAGGTGTGTAGGAAAGTTCCCACCTTGTGTTGTCCTCAGGTTGTTCCCTGCCGGAAGGTATGACCATGGCTGATAAAAGATCCAACTAAAGAAACTTTGCCAGAGCATGTGGACTAATTTGGATCTGACAAACATATTATTTAAAACCAGTTCTCTTGCAGACGCCATTTCTCTCTTAGCGCTTGGCACGATATTCTATTAAACACAGTGAACTCTATCATACTGCATGCACCAAACTACTTGGCTCAATGTTGCTTTCTGTTCTTCTGATGCACAGACACAGAGCAAATGGTCATTCTGAAATGCTCTTTATTTAATAAAACCAACAGCGAGGACCACAGCTTCCTATTTAGAAATGCCAGGCTCTATTAAATATTGCCAGTCACTGCCGGAGAGAAAGTGACTTCAGTCTTGGCTTTCTGTTCACATGACTAGAGCTTCAGGAATAATTGATTTTACAGTTCGACGCCCAAACTGGGAAAAAAAAGAACAAGTTAGGTCAACTTAGAAAGAAAGTATTTCCTTGTTCAGAGTGAAATGAAGCACCCTTCCTTTGTTCTTTTTTTTTTTTTTAAGACATTTTTAATGGTCATTGCAAGTTACCTAATTATTGTGATTTCACATGTCAAGACTTAAGTACCATGGACACACCCTTAATGCACTAGAGGTTAAAACATACCTTACACTAATCTGAACATTGTGAAGCTAGACAAATTTCCCTGTGCTGAAACACGCAGCATAGCACTGGATGCCATAGAAGTTTTTTAAGATGGAGAACAGTAAACGGTAGAGAGGATGTTCATATGGAAAATATATTCCAACTTACTGTAATACATGCCTATTTCCGTTTCCCACAAAGGTGGTGGATTGAACTCAGCCATCACATCACCCCTTCCTGTCTCTGACCACAGTATTTGGGCTCTCCCACTTGTTAGGAAAATGGCATACCAATGGACTACAACATATAAATGGAGAACCAGGCCGACACTACATCCCCTGCTTATCATGTAGTTTTGAGAAATAACCCAAGTCACAGTGCACTTGTCCCACTCCACTTGGGCTGTCAGAAATTTTGTTGCTGCTTTGCTCTTCCAGAATGTTCACTGAAGTTTTCTCAAAATTCAGTATCAGAGTGATAAAGCTTTTGATGAGTCCTATTTTTTGGTGGAGTATTATCACTAGAATCAGAGGACGAGGCTCCTGATTGAAATTCTGCCACTAAGTGTAGGGTCAACTCAGCATTCTCATTAAAGTAATCTACCTATAGCAACCAAGCTCGCTTTGTTTATGCAGTAGGTCATGAAAATGAAAACTTACCTTGGACATAGTGATATTTCCCAACTAACTGTGCTTGCACTGGGTGAAGACCTTGAGAGAGCAGCACATGCAGCTGCCATTTTAAGCCTAAACACCACAACCACTTTGCATCCTGCTACCCTGTTAAAATAAATCTTTAATTCGCTAAAAAGATGTTTGTACGTGGAGGAAGAGTAAATTACTTCACACACTGGAGCACAAATCTGCCATAAGATAAAGAGGTTTTTTTAATGTTACTGCAGCCTGGGAAACTGTTTATTTTGAAGACCATGTTCCAAATCTGGAGGTTGAGTAAAAGATATCAGCCAGGAAGTTGTGCTACTTATGACACTGGTAATACAGGAGTCATGCCCAAGTTATACACAGCAGTGACCTGAGTTACAAAACTGCATTTTATTTGAAAAATGAGCTCATTAGTGTAGCCTACTATGTACTAGTATTACCTATAAGCTGAAGAGGAAAAAAAACTGTCCACAGCTAGCAAGTGGGGAATTTGATGACAAAATGGACATGGATCCTGATCTGTGGGGAAGAAGAAATTAAAGGGTTATATAAAAATGGAGTCTTTGGAAGATGCATAAGACATGGGAGGAGACAGATTGCTGATTACTCCAAGAGGTAGTATTCTGTTTCTGTATCATTTCTTTCTTGACTGGTTTAACACAAATAGGAATAAAATTTGCTTCTCAGATATCATTGAGATGCATGTGTGTGACATTTGTGCAGAAGGAAAGATCCAAAGGCAAAGACAGAGATCCTCCTGTCCAAAGAAAATAATATATAAAGAACCTGGCAGGACAAAAGTGTAGATAGGATGTGAAAAAGATTATAAAAAAGTAAGTCCTGCTTGAATGAAGTGATAAATTTCCTCATTTCCAGTTCACATTTTGCAGAAAAGACTCGAGTTTGATGCTGCTACAAGACAAATCTGAGGACCATTATTTCAGCATCATGTAATTCAAATTATAAGATGTTTTCTTTTCTTGGGGAACCAAGAATTCAGAGAGTCCAGACAAATAAATAAATAAATAGGTAGATAAATAAATAAATAAGAAGAAATAGGATCTCTGTGTGTTACAGCATTTGTCTATATTGCTAATCAAGATAAAGGACAGAGTCACTGGTATTAGTGAAGAGGAACACATATCTACTGTGTTACGACAATGCATGATGACATCAAGAAACAAAGAAGGTTGTGAGTTATTTTAATGGAAAGGATATAGGGACATGAGTGTCTTGGAATTTGTGGTATCTTGTCATTCCTGCCTGTGAGCAGGATGTTTATGAATTACACCGTTTGCTTTTCAGACTACTGCAGGTGGCCAAGATCACTTGGAATCCTGGCATTCTACTCCCATTGTGTTGGCTTCTGAAATGACTTTTACAACAGGTATTATCTGAAAATAGCTTCCCACTGGGTCATTTTCATTCTTGATCACAGAGAGTCTCATAGGAGGGAAGGGATATGCTGCCAACCATGCCCACCTGAGAGCTTTGCTCAGAATTCTGTGTGGAGAGCTCTATAATCAGAGCCGTTGGTGGATGCTGGTTACTTAGGTTTGCCTTTACAAACGGAGATAAAAATTAGAACAATCATAACATTATTTCTGATCTTTTCTTTGACTTGGTAAATTTAAACTTTAGGAACACTGTCAAAGAGCTAAACAGTAAATATTTAGCTGTCATTTGTCAGTGACAGATTACATCAACTTTTATGGGTTCATTTTTTAAGCAGCCTCACAATTTGTTACTAAGACATATTTTTTATTTTATTGTTTCTCTCAGTCTGTTACACAGCCACATTGTAACCAAGTAGGTTCCTATGAGTCATATGCAGGTGGGAAGAAATCATGTCTCTACTGATAGCACTATTATTTTATTATTATTATTTGCAAATATTCTTGCATATCCCCTCTTTCTACTTAGTTCATGATTGTCTTCTCATTTTTCCACAAAGATGTGGGCAAAATATGCTGGTTTGTATATGCTCTGTGAAACTATATCAGAACAGAAGTCCAACAAGTCTTGTAATTTGCAACCCATCACAGTTAAGTATCAAATACTCTCTGAGGAGACGCATGTAAACAAAGAAAAGAAATCCCAAACATGAGCCCTGACAACTCCAGAAACTGCCTTCTTTCAGACAAAGTCTTCCTTCCTGTGCAAATATTGGTTTATGACACAGCCTTCAGTTCCCATCCTTGCTGAAGAAGGACTATAGCACTTGTCAGTGCTGTCATTTTGCACAATTGTGGCAAACACTCTAAGTTCACAGATGCACCTTCTGCCAATGCGTTACACCATCTGTCTTATGGTCTATAAAACTGGAGAAAAAAGAAACCTTTTATTGGTTCTAAATATGCTATTTTTCATGTTACCCAAATTTTGTCTATTCTTCTATCGTGAAAAATAACAGAAAATCTCTTGCAAGATCCTACTCTAGGGTTTGT
This sequence comes from Eurypyga helias, assembly GCF_000690775.1. Classification (NCBI taxonomy): domain Eukaryota; kingdom Metazoa; phylum Chordata; class Aves; order Eurypygiformes; family Eurypygidae; genus Eurypyga; species Eurypyga helias. The sequence continues at coordinate 19,504 of NW_010234105.1, read as the reverse complement.
GGTAAGATAAAGTAAGACAATTAAAGTTCCATTCCTTTCCCAGTTATTTTGCTCAAGATACTATAGTGACTCAGAGAATTCCATCACTCAGACAATTAAAGCTTTAGAATCATAGAATCATGGAATCGTTTGGGTTGAAAGGGACCTTAAAGGTCATCTAGTTCCAACCCCCCTGCCTTGGGAGATTCAAAGTGACAAAATGAGATCCACTGTCTTTTTCTCTTAGCAATGTTTCAAAACCTGCTCTTTACTGGAGTATTACAGTATCTCAACCAAGCACATCCCAAAATAATCATTTTACAGCCCTGATTACAGGCACCTTGTTTCTTGCAAACAATTATTCTGCACAAGAAATGCTCTGCCTAGGTGCTATATTGCTGGTCTGTTTTCTTTGATGTGGGGGAATGCCTTTTGCTGCCAGGAAACAGCTCGATATCTAATGCCATCATTGTGTTGCATTCCTGAAGTCTTCACTTTTGACACTCTCAGGCAATGAATCATTTATAGGTCTTTTAAATGTATGCAAATATATATCAAATTGCAAAGCCAATTATAAAACAATATAGAGGCCTTTTTATCACTTCAGAAATCCACAATTTCTATTTTAACACTGAAACAGAAGTAATGGTTAATCATAAACTTTTCTGGGCATGTTACTTTCAGGCAATTACATTAATTTGCTCCAATTTACTGCAACAAAATGGCAAACTTCTGAATAGCTAGAGCTGTCTAAATTTGCATAAGTATTACATTTTCACAGCTTCATTTTCCCAGTCCAGTAGATACCTCCTGTATTATGCATAGTACTTACACCAGCCCTCAAATAATTTACACTCAAAGACAATCAAATTTCATGAGCCATGAGTAGCTTACCATTTATTCTGCAGGCCATAATTTTATGGTTTTAAATAAAATTCTTCTAATGATTTTAGCAGAGAAGAAAGAGGGTTTGAGTGACAGCTCTGGAAACTCAGACTGAATTTGTTTAGGAAAGAGAAACAATAGGTAGAGCAAAGTGTTTTACCAGCCCTTGGAATGTGACTTAAGCCTGTTCTGGAGTTAACCCTTTGTTATTTTCAGGCCTTTGCCCTTGTTTCTCATCAGTCATCAGTGTCAACCAAAGCCAGGCAGACCCAGTTCCAACAGAGACATTGCAGATAACTTTGAGACCTAACAAAAACATGTGAGATAACAGAGACTTGCGGTTTTGGTCATCATAGAGTAGACACATAGTGCCTTCAACTCTCTTTATGGTCTTTTCTTGCACACAGGAAGCACTTGGGAACATTTTGGGAACATGGTGAGAAAGAAAAATGATGGGAATAGGCTGGTGGCTTTAGCTGACTTATCTGAGTCCTCCTGACTCAGAGGATACAGTTGAATGATACTGCAGCTCCTTCACACTTCATGACACACCAGCTGTCTTGGGCTAATATGATGACTGAGCTCACAGACAGTGCACTGGACCTTATTCAAGTATGACACTTTGAGAATGGGAACATCAGACATACCCTATTGTAGAACCAGACTGACTTTCTCAAGGTTTATGCCAGTCAAAGAAATTGTGTCATATGAAAAGAGCTCATAGGCATACCGACTGTGTACAGCTTACCTTAAATAAATCTTTAGACTCAGATCAGATTCTCACCTGAATACTTATATATCTAACTGCCTGAATACTCACACTCCCTTCCTGGCTGTGCAAAGAGCTTTCTTGAAGCATTACACAATTCTGCCCCAGAATTATTTTTTGCTACTCATCAAAATATTCTAATACAGATTCTGAACATGTGATTAAGCCAAATCAGTTTCAGGGGAAGTTATTTTACTGAAGAGTTTCTACATTTATCTTAACTTGCCATGAACTTCAAAAAATGCTTTATCTATATTAACTAAACTTTGCCTGATGCTATTCACCTCTGACTGGCAATACTTTTGAGATGCTTAACACACTGACCCATCTCTATTCTCTTAGCCCATTTTTTTGTTTGTTAGACTGCTGAAACTTGTCTGACCTTCAGACAATTCATGAGATCATTGGAGCAGGGTAGAAATTTGTGCACAAGCTGATGTCACAGGGACTATGCTTCTATGTGTTCCTTTCAAGCACTGCACCAAAAATTATAATTCCTATTAGCTGGTAAATTGGTTCTTGGGTCATTGTGACTGGCGTGGTGGCTTTAAACAGTGTTACAGGCTCTCACTGTCAATTGAAGATTTGTTTCCACAAAATAAGACAAAGTGGTTGGAAAAACAGGGAATCTCTTTTCTCATTCCACAGTCCCTGAGCTGCTGTTTGGGACACTTGCCAACAGCAAAGAGTTAGCTTCCAGATGATGGATCTTGACTGTGATGTTGTTGACATCTGTGCTCCTGCTGGAAAGGCCATCAGCTTGGAAACTATGAAAGTTGATTAGGTCTCCTTTCAAGAACTCTCTCATCATCAGTCAGTGGAAATTATTGTTGTGTTCTTTAGGGCATATGAAGATGATTTTTCAACAAAGTATTACTGGGAAAAAATACTGAGAAGAAAGAAAAACTGAATCATAGAGTACTCTATCAAAAAGCACTTCATTTCAGGGAGGAAAGAAAGAAACAGCTGTTCCAAGCCCTCTCCTATAACTTTCCTCAAAAATCACTGCTGAAATCTGTAGAAAGGGAAAGATTTAACTGAAAGAATGTCATTCAAGTGACTGACCATACAATACACCTCAATGGATTTCAGCCTCAAACTGAGCTATTATGGTTATGGGAGCCAAATTAGTTCCTTAGAATGTAACTATAATAGTAGCTGTGAAAGAAATAAATTCTCCATGCTCAGTCTGCCTGATACTACTCTACTCACAATTACCCTAAATAAGCCACAAAAAAAAATTACTTTCAATTATACAAGTCTAGGTGTGATTAACTTTTTTCATGGTGGTATGCAGAAAAATACGGAGATTTCTCAAAAGAATGCAGCAGTCTGATTCTTTTCCATACATAAGCAATGCATAAAAATGGGGGGGGGGGGAAGATACAAAAACTGTAACTTCTTATGCAAATTCTATTGATTTTCAAAAGGAACTAATTATCAGTCCAATATGGCTTAAGTCTCAAAATATTCTCCAGATGATTTCATGATGTTTACATTGAACAGCTACAATGGAAAATACTGCAAAGCTTTTTTGACATCGTGTTTTAGCCTAATACCAAATTAACCTCAGTTTTGAACTCTGTCATAATGCAGATCATTGCCTTGCTGTATCCTGCATATGCCAGATCAAAACGTAAGAGCCACAGAGAAGAAATATGCCCATGATTAAAGAAACCATTTATTGTCACATTATTAGTTACCATGTTTTCTGCTACAGCTAGGAAATCATTTAGTTCTTTTTAAAGATCAGCCATTTATCTTCAGGCAAATGAAGATGAAAGATTTCATCAGTAATTATCACAAATGGTGCCCTGAACACACTGATTAAAGATACTTGTCAGTATACCTTATAAAGGACAGTATATCAGCTCTTTTACTATTTCAGAATAATTAAGCGTTGGACTTGTGCTAGAGTCTCAATCAAAACTAATCACCATTTGCATAAGCAAGACACTGAAAGAATCTTGTTCCTTTAAACCACCCATTATAAACACAGGCTAGCACAGGAAAGAGATGCTTTCCATACCACACTCACATCAAAGCAGAGAACTCTGAGACCAAAAATAAAGCCGTTTCCAAGTAAAATTAAATATTCAGGATGACATTCTGATGTAAGCTATATTTCTGGAGTCTCAATTAGTTATACAGAATAATTATAAAAGCTATTTAAAATATTTGGGGGTGTTGGGTGTTAATATGTATTATTTGTTCAAATATTAAAAGATACATGCCAGCTATCTTAGATAGTCAAGTTCTAAATCAGCAAAATCAGTACCTTAACTATACCTTAAGTTTGCAAATAATCAGGCATTGATTGTAAAATACCTCCCTTGATACACACTATAGAAAAAAAGTAAAAATTAAAGAAAGGCTTAGCAACTTCACAGCACTCTGGACACATCAGGTCCCTTTTTTTTCTAATAAGAGATAGAGAAACTCTGCTAGTTTCAAAAGGAAAAAAATAAAAGAGAAATACACACATTGCCCTTCCTTTAAAAACAAACTGCAGTTTGAACATTTACAAAGTTTTGGTTCTTTTGCAAAGCTAACAACTTTTCTTTCCTTGCCTTGCCTTCCCTCCCTCACCCGTACTCCTCTCCTTCAGCCCTCCCTGTTCCAACTCTCTCCCTTTATTTCTCTCTCTGTCTCTCTGAAATAATTTGGAAAAAAAAAAAAAAAAAGGAGCAATGGAATTAAGTTACAGAGATGTCTTTTGTGCCGATAAATATGAAAAAGGATAACAGGAATCTCTACATTAAGGTTCTTATGTATGAAGAGGAATGAAGTACACAGCTGTGTTTTCCTCTTCTCCCAACGAAACTGGGATTTCAGGGCATACTATGATTGCCCCAATGGGTCCTACACTGCCTATTTTATGATGCACACCCTTCCATTTTCAAGAGCTGAAAGAGTGAAGTATGATGGCCAAAGAGCCACAACTACGCAGAAGTAAAGGAGAATAAAACGCAGGTGACTCATATGCGACATAAAAATGAGCGTTTGAATGATGTTTTGGTTTTTCGTATGTTGCTGAAAAGATGAAAATATTAGTGAACTCTCTGTGGAAAAGAACTCATCATCAATACAACTTTATTTGAATAACACTCTTTGTTCTTGCATTATGCCAAGCATAAACTTAGTCTTTTGGGATAGCTACATCAATGCTAGATGGAAGAACACTTATTATCAAACACTAGTGCCTTATTAATGGGAAGTCATATGATTAATCAATCTGATCTCTTAGAAGTCAATTTATCCACAGGGCAACTGCTATCCAAATGAAAATAAGATTACTGTGAATACAGTTTATTAATAACCCCCAGTATGTCATTGACTCAACTTGATTATGACACAGCAGGCATGTGATGCACAATGTTACAGACATTAAAACAGCCTGACAACAGTGGATACCAAAGAGGTGTAGGGTACAGGGTAAGGCATAAGACTGAAGTGTAAGTGACCATTCCATTTTCACTTCTGTAAGGAACATTTTATTTTTATTTTATTGTAGCTGTAGGATCCACAGATATTTTTCAGTATCCAGCTCTTATGGCTGCTGAGATCACGTGAAAGCAGGAGTCAGTCTGACATGTAGAAACAGACGTTGTAACATCCAAAACAACCCCTTGAACTTCCTCACAGGGAAAAGCAATTTGGGAGACCCAGAAGGGAATTCAGATGCTCCTCTGAGGGAAAACAGTCACACACAGCTCATGAGCCTGTTTCATCCCACTAGATTTCCCAAGTCTGCAGTAGATACGAACCTATTTGGAACACAATCTACTGTAATATATATAGGAAATAAATATGTTAATCTATTTCTATATATATATGGGAAATATATATGGGAAATAAACAAGAGAGGTTAGAGGTGTGCACAGCATGAGGGGCTATGACCTCATTGGCATCATGGAGATGTGTTGGGATGGCTCCTATGACTGGAGTGTCAGAATGGAAGGATACAGGCTCTTTAGGAAGGACAGGCAGGGGAGACGTGGAGGGGGTGTTGCTCTCTATATCAGAGACTGGCTGGACTGCATGGAACTCCACCTGGGGATGGATGAGAAGATGACTGACAACTTATGGGTCAGGGAGGATATTATTAAAGGGAGGATAGCCTGTGGCGATTACAGAGAAGTTGTTCGAGAAGTCAGGAATCAGGTTAGGAAAGCCAAAGCCCTGACAGAACTGAACCTGGCCAGGGACATCAAGGGCAACAAGAAGAGATTCTGTAGGTACATAGGGGTCCTGAAAGAACTGGCAGATGAGCTTCAAAAATCTGTATCCATCATAATCAAGAAGTCGTGGTGGACTGGTGAAGTTCCCACGGACAGGAAAGGGGGAAGCATACCCCATCTTAAAAAAAGGGAAAAAAGGAGAAACTGGGGAACTACAGGCAGTCAGTCTCACCTCTATGTCTGGCAAGATCATGGAGCAGATTCTCCTGGAAATGATGGCTTCACCAAGGGCAGATTGTATCTGATGAATATGGTGGCCTTCTACGATGGGGTCACAGTCTTGGTGGACAAAGGACGGGCAACCCATATCATTTACCAGGAATCATGAAAAATGTTCAAGACCATCCTTTTTGACAACTTTATCTCTAAACTGGTGGACAAAGGACGGGCAACCCATATCATTTACCAGGAATCATGAAAAATGTTCAAGACCATCCTTTTTGACAACTTTATCTCTAAACTGGATTTGACGGATGGACCACTCAGTAGATAAGGAACTGGCTTAATGGTCTCACTCAGAGAGTTGTGGTCAACACCTCAATGTCTGAGTGGAGAACAGTGATGAGTAATGTTCCCCAGGGGTCTGTAGTGGGACTGGTGCTGTGCAAAATCTTTGTCAGTGACATGGATGGTGGGATCGAGTGCACCCTCAGCAAGTTTGAAAATGACAATGTGATGCAGTCGACACGCTGGAGGGAAGGGATACCATCCAGAGGGACCTTGACAGGCGGGAGAAGTGGGCCACTGCCAACCTCATGGAGTTCAACAAGGCCAAGTGCAAGGTCCTGCACCTGGGTTGGGGCAATCCCAAGCACAAGTACAGGCTGGGTGGAGAGTGGATAGAGAGCAGACCTGAGGAGAAGGACTTGGGGGTACTGGTGGGCGAAAAGCTGAACATGAGCTGCCGTGTGCGCTGACGGCCCAGAAAGCCAACCATATCCTGGGCTGTATCCAGAGAAGCATGGCCAGCAGGTCGAGGGAGGGAATTCTGCCCCTGTACTCTGCACTTGTGGGACCCCACCTGGAGTGCTGCATCCAGCTGTGGAGCCCTCAACAACAGAAGAATATTGACCAGTTGGAGCGAGTCCAGAGGAGGCCATGAAGATGCTCAGAGGGCTGGAGCACCTCTGCTCTGATGAAAGGCTGCGAGCATTGGGCTTGTTCAGCTTGGAGAAGAGGAGGCTCTGGGGACACCTTCTTGCAGCCTTCCAATACCTGAAGGGGGCCTACAAGGAAGCTGGGAGAGGACTTTTTACAAGAGCCTGTAGTGATAGGACAAGGGGTAATGGGTTTAAAT
>NW_010234105.1:0-12239 GCF_000690775.1 Eurypyga helias | reverse complement strand
AAGTGTTCAAGGCCAGGCTGGAGGAGGCTTTGAGCAACCTGGTCTAGTGGAAGGTGTCCATACCCATGTCAAGGGGGTTAGAACTAGATGGTCTTTAAGGTTCCTCCCAACCCAAACCATTCTATGATTCTCTGATAAATTCCCTGCGAATATAGCTTATAGGCTGAAAAGACTTTGAGAAAGTAGTAGGAATTTTTCTTATTCTGTAGATTGTTCTCTATTAGATTTTTTTTTTTTTTGCCACAGAATTATTTTCCTTTGTCTTTATCTTGCAAGAAATATTTAGTATTTCAGTTAGAAATTTCTCTGTTTTCTTAATTTTGATTGAAAGGAAAAGTGTAGTAAAGATATAGACAAAATGTTAGAGAGGGAGGGGAAGAGGAATGGAGAAATGGAAATCCCTGTTTTCTGGGTAGGAGACTGGGAAGAGTGGAAGACTTAAAAAAAAACCATCAAGGCTTAAATGGGATTAATTATTATACTCTGCTAAGCCAAAAGATGAGGAGACTGTGAGTGGTGTTCAGAAGTCACTTGGGAGAGCAAGGGAAAATGCAGATATACAGTCCAAAGCTGCTGACATTTATTTTCCACACTGAAAAGTCAGAAGTGCAGAACTAGGAGCCTCCAGGATCTATCATTAAGCAGTGGCACCTCAGCAGTCCAAACACAGAAGATTAGGTCTGATGTGGCAAGAGGAGCTGTGATTGATACGGACTTTCTTTAGAAATTAAGGCGGTCACTTGCATTTTCAGTAAGGAAAAGGCAAATCAACTACATAAATCAGATGAGAACTTCCACAGTCAATCTATGGTTTTAAAAAGATTAGCTCTCAGATGCACCCATGTTTTATGAGGAAATAAGAGGTGAAACTTGATGTATGACCAAGTGATGATACTTCATGATAAGAGTCCTTTACTTTTTATTCAAGAGGTGTTTGGAAAACATGACTTAGTAGTATTAACATCTAATTTCAGTGCAATTTTGGCTTTCCTGAGGTCTTAGCATTACTGTAAATCCAGCCACTACCCTACTGAGATCTGTGTGTTCAACCCTTGTCTGAACCAACTGTGTTGGGGTGACTTTAGCTGGCTCCCAAGCTGTTCTATCACTCCCCTTCCTCAAAGCATGGAGGGAGAAAAATCCAACAAAAAGCTCATGGGTAAAGATAAGGACAGGGGCATCACTTACCAATTACCATTATGGCCAAAATAGACTCTACTTAACCAGAGTAGTTTACAAACAAACAAACAAATAGTGTGCTATATATTGAGTAAAGGTATCCAACAGTTAATAATGTAGTAGGTAAGGTCCAACTAAAAACATATCTGAAATGAGTAGAGGCCTGCATCAGGTTTTCATCTAATAGAAAGGATAGGATTCATTCTCATATCCACTGACAGTGATTGCAAAATTCCCCAAACCTGGAAATGTTTATAATTTGGTTCGAGTTATATTTAATAAACACATTCAAACAACTCGGAATGTAATTTATAAATTTGTAAAGGGAAGTAAACTTGACCCAGTGCAAAGTATTGCAGCACTGTAAGAAATAATATTACTGCTCTTCCTTCAGTCCTTTATGCCTTGATATAAACTCCCACATAAACCGGTAGTTGGTCATGAGGCCTTCACTTGGAGTTACGTTTACCCCCATAGCAGTTTGTTTTCTAGCACTGGATTTTTATTTTTTATATTAAACCAATAGAAATAGTCTATTCTCATTATCATATATCACGGATAACATATTCCAAAAGACCATCACAGTCTATTAAATGAAAATGCTCAGATCAAGAACAGATGTCATGACTTACAGAGGTTCCTGACGCTAAGGAAATGCATGTCTGACCGTGTGGCAGTGGAGTGTGCAGCATTATATTTATTATTATTTAGGGTGTGTTGTGCAGATGACCCGCAGTCTAGCAGAGTGCTAAAGCCAGTTCATGATAAAGTGACTTAATTTTCGTACTTAATAAGTCACCTGCCAGGATAATAATTATGGTGCCATTTAAAAAAAAATGATAGAAAAAAGCCTATAATAAAAGAAGATTAGTCAACAGAGATAGGTAGAAAATAGAGTTTGCAGCTAAGGCAAAACATTTTTTAGGGAAATAAGTTTCCTAATCTCAGCAGACCTGTGATTTTTCCTTCATGAAAGAAAAAATGGGAGTGGAAATTTAGCCTTTACATTTATCTTCTCAAAATAAATTTTTGTCCAGAGGATAAAGAAAAGTAGGAATGACTCTCCAAATAAAACTTTCTTGTGTGATATACAGAGCTGTACAGAGATTAGTCTACAAAGACTTTAATCATTTATTTAAATTTATATGATGTGACTGTCTACCAGAGAGGCAGAGGTTGAGGTTGGTTTGTTTGCCAAAAACATACAATGACCCAATGGTTCAGATAGCAGCCTCAGACCAAACATTTCCTCAGTCTGAGTTAATTCCCTTGCAGTTCTGCTGCACCAGCCGCTCTAGGCTAGCATATTTTTAATATTTATACAGAATAGAAGACCTTCGACAGAAAAGGTTGAGGGAAGCTGAGGGAAGAATGTTAATCAGAACTCTTGAATCAGGGTTTCCTAACAAGTTAATGATTCCAATATTCTGGCTTGAGTTTCTAAACCTGAGGAAACATTACTGTCAAAAAATCACTTCAAAGCTAGCACTTAAAAAACCCCAACCAAACAAAGAAAAAAAACAAAAACTAAGCCTCATTATTTTCCACATAAACAAGTTTGTAATAAAATTGCACAGCAAGTTCTCCTCTTCACCTGCAGTAAGTAATGAGGCATACACTGACTGTGGGGCTTGCCTTGTGTAAGGCAATGTGCTAACACTCCTTCAGTAACACACACAATACTGAATACTCCAGAAACAAACCCTTACTTCACAACATCCTTGATAATGATTCAAATCCTCTGGCTGTCAAACATCAGGCCTGAATGTTTTTACTGAATAATTAATTTAATCTTATATCAGATGCCTGAATCCTGTCTTAAAAGTGTCATTGACAATCAGAGGTATACCCATACATCTTGAACTTCTCTGAAATGGTTCAATAGGTGGAGTCTGAACACCCCAGAACTATCTATCCAATTGCCCGATGGCTCATGCAGAAACGTTCAAGGGCAAATCTTCCAGCAAATGCCCTCTACTAGAAATATAAACCAGGACACATTCTTCACAGATAAGTTGGACATTCTGTGACCAAACAGAAGTGAAATATCATTGTCCCTCCTCCTTACCTCTGAAGAAGTGGGTTTGCAGTAGCCAGCTCCAAACATAAGATTTTCTAATGACATACTGGACTGATCTGGTCCTGCCTCCAGGTTGCCTTTACCAAGCCATGAACCTTTCCCTGGACGAGCAAAACTGAAAGAAGAAAAATTGAGAAGAAAAAAATTAACATTGTAGTATTGTTAAAGAAGAGCCATTGTTGTCCCAGTGTTACTTCCTTCCCTAGAAAACGTTTGCTGTTTTGGTTCCAGTGGTGGTGTTAGTACTGGGTTTTGCTTTTATAAATTTCCATCTGACACTGTAAGTCTACGTTTCCCTGTCAAAATGAGCATTGTCCCATATGATGCACTAGCCCAAATGATGTGAATGGAGTTTGCTTTCTTGGCATTCAGTCTGGCGGCCTGAGTGTTCCCTTTCACTCAGTCCTTTCTCTGCTGTCTTACAGATCTTCTTCCAGCATCTCAACAGTACAACCTTTCTCACTATCCACAAAGATAATATTCTTATCCAGCTTCTCATTACCTATCAACGTGATTGATTCAACATCTTTCTCTGTCACTTTAACCATATCACCCTTCCTCTTTGAACTGTGCATTATCTCTCTTTATGATCAATATTTTTTATAGCTCATCCCAATTTTTTATTACAGATTAGAAATTTAGTTCTCACTTCTCATTGTCCCATGACATAAGCTTCCAGCATCAAAATGCCAAGTCTTCAGCCCAAAACATGCATTTCCTTTTGCTGGGGACAGTGCATTTATTTGGAATTTGCAACACGAATTCAATTTTATCCAAGTCCTTCCCCAAAGCCTGATAGAATTTAAGTTGTTTTAGTGCTGAGGTCATTGCCTGTCATTGCTGACTATTATGGTCAAAGTGTTCCTTTCTGAATGTATCTGTATGTGTTCTACCTTATAACATAAATCCATTAAGAGTGGAACAACTTGTTTGGAGTTTGCTCAGCATCTAGCCCATGCATAGCTAGTGCTCTTATTCTGGATTAATCTGAGCAAATGTCTACATCCCAGTTAATGATGCAGGCTGCTGTTTTAGACGCTGTAGAGGAACTGGCATTTCCAGGGTATGAGTCATCTCTTTCTGAAGTAGTGATATCAAACAGGTCAGATGAATTTCACCCTCAAAGTGCTTATTTCTTACTGTGTACTACAAAGAGAGGCTAGGATGACTGCCTCATAAACAAATGAAGTTAGGTGAGATAAATCCCACTCTTAGTCTCTGTAATAACATGGGCTATACATAAACTACATCAAGATTTCAAGAGAGAAATCAGATTACTTGTGGCTAATACAGTGAGACAAATTACCCAGTCTTAATGGTGGTGCAAGCAACCATAAGTATTCTTAAAAAGCATGTAGGCAAAGGTGGAATTAAAATAATGAACTGCAGGGAAAAAATAAAATCACCTTTTCTATTCATACTCAGTGCAGAGGTAACGCCACTGAGTTTGCACTACAGCTTTCAGGCTGGGATCACCATTGACAGGCACCTGTTGCCCATCCAGGCATCCCAAATTACATCCTACCGAGGACACCTCATCTACTTGGAAGAACAGAAGCTTCCAGGATGGGTAGCACAAAAAAAAATTTCAAACCATAATGTGCCAGAATGAAAAAACAAAGGGCAGTGCCATTTGTTTCACCAAAACTTTCCAACCTGAGTTTATTCCTCTATGTAGACATGTATCATATAGCCATGTCAGTTCAGCTCAGCCATAACTCATGGATATCTACACCTAATTCAGTTTTTAAGGACAGACAACAGTGCTGGCCCTTGTACAGACAAGAGTACAAAAAAACACAACAAAAGAAAGGGTGTTTATGCTAAGGATACAAGGCAAAAGAGAGGAGCAGCAATACTTGTTATGAAACAAATAACACGTGAGAATCTAACGTGCAGGGGAACAGTGATGTGTGCAACAGCAGATATTAACATCAAGCAAAATGAGTTATTGGACCATTTTCAGAACGTTAATCACAAATCCCTCCCTCACCTCTGCTGCTGTTTGTTTGTTTGTTACATATCACTTAGCATTCATATACTGACACAAAGGACCTCCTGTGAGGGGAAGGATGGTGTAGAAGACCTTAGCATGTATCTGTCCTTGCTTATGCATGTATTAATTTATGTGATCCAAGAAATTTCCAGCTGGCTGCTTCTAAGCAGCATGAAGTCTTTCCATGTATTTCCTACATGAAACATTTAAGATAGAAATAAATAAATACGCTAAACCAATTACAAACAGTCAAGGGATAAACACTGCTCCGAATAATTTCAGCTCTTATTGGATGATGCTGTCTGCCCTGGTATGCTGGAAAGGCTCAAGAAGCAGAAATAAAAAATGACTGCTGTGGTATCAGAGAGAGAAGCTTAAACAAATGCCTGCACACAAAAAACTCCTCATATGAATATTAGCAAGGCTTTCAAAGGTTTTAATGCAAAGGATAGCAATTTTTAATACGCTTTTTTTTTTTTTTAATTTATCTTTTGCTTTTACAGCAGAGAAGGGATTTTAATCTGTTTGGTTTATGGAAATTGATTTCACATAACTGTAAAATAAAAGCCTCTTCTAGGAAACACGCCAAAACGTCGTCTGTCTGTCGAGGGAATGTTTAACTGGAAGGCTTAACAAACTGTTGAGGTTCCCCTAATGCTTTCTGCAGCACAAAATACTTGAAGACAGCCTTTATTAGTGATAACACGTTAATTTGCTACATCAAATTATGCTTTCTGTAGTCATTTTTTCCAGTTTTTGCTGCAACCCTGTTCTTTTATTTGTATGATTCTTGGAACTTGGTAATTTACATGTCCAGTCAAACACATAAATTTAATATTACATAATATACATTACATACTATTAACCTTAGCTATTATTTGTAGTCAGGATAAAAAAGTTCAAAAGAGTTAGTGTGTGAATGTCCCAGAGAATGAACACGTGTATAGAACTGCTAATATTTTCAGTGAAAAAAATCCCAATTTTTTTTTTTTTCTTTTTTGCTTGGAGATGACTTTTTTTGATTATATTATCCATCAGATGTCTTCATCCTTCAGAGAGGTCTCATAGTTCTTAGAGTAGCCATCTATGGACACATACTATACTGACTTTAAAAGCTCAGTTTTTTTCCTATGTTATAACCTGCAAGATACCAGCAGTCAAAATTTAAGAATTTTCTGACTCAGAGGTTATATTTGAAAAATATTTACAGAAGTCACGGTTATCTTCTAATAATTTCTGCCGATGACTTTTTGAATTATACTTTTGGCCTCCATAACATCTTTTGGAATTAATTACGCTTTGTAATATGTGCTGCACTTTCTATTTGTTTTTGAACCTGTTGTTGGAGAATTCAATGTGCACATTTTAGTTCTTGTATTGCATAAAATATCAAGTAATCATCCTTCTTCTTTATCTTCTGTGGACAATTGTCTAACATACAAACAAGCTGACAGTTCCATAGCATAAGAAATGGATTTGCCTTGGTAAATGTTAATTCAGATGTGTTACTGAAGTTACTGAAGAGGGCCACGAAGATGCTCAGAGGGCTGGAGCACCTCTGCTGTGATGAAAGGCTGAGAGTTGGGCTTGTTCAGCCTGGAGAAGAGAAGGCTCCAGGGAGACCTTATTGCAGCCTTCCAGTACCTGAAGGGGCTACAAGGAAGCTGGGGGGGACTTTTTACAAGGGCCTGTAGTGACAGGACAAGGGGTAACGCGTTTAAATTGAAAGTGGGGAGGTTTAGATTAGAGATCAGGAAGAAGTTCTTCACGGAGAGGGTGGTGAGGCACTGGGACAGGTTGCCCAGAGAAGCTGTGGATGCCCCATCCCTGGAAGTGTTCAAGGCCAGGCTGGAGGAGGCTTTGAGCATCCTGGTCTAGGGGAAGATGTCCCTGCCCATGGCAGGGGGGTTGGAACTAGATGATCTTTAAGGTCCCTTCCAACCCAAATCATTCTGTGATTCTAATTCAGAATAAATGCTTTAGGCCATTTTAATAAAACATAATATTCCATATGAGATTAAACTCCCCCTAAATAAAGAATCTTTTTAAATTTTTCATTCCTTATTTTCAAAATGAAGACCTTTTGGGTTTTTTGGTAAGCAAAACTTTATTTCTTCAAGAATTGTAGTTTTCAGCAAAATGGGAGAAAAAAATTACAGTTTGGGATCTGATTCTTGCTTGGGAAGAAAAACTGTCTTGCACTATATGGTACAGTCAAACTGTAGAAAAATTACCAAACAAAACCCCATATAATAATCACATTTCTAATCAGAAGAAATTATAATCTTGTATCTGAACAAGAAGTGAAAGTTCAGAAAATGAACTCGTATCCCATTTAGACTAGATCCTATGGAGAAATCACTTCTTTTTCTTTCAGTCCCTTATGCATAAAATATTACTAATTTAAAAAATGGAAAATATAAGCAAAAAGCATAGAAATGACACCCCTCAGAATCAAACCCTCACATCCTCCACTGTCAGCATTATCTGCATGTCACCAGGAACTTCCTTTTAACTCCCACATATCAGGAAAGATGTAACGCACAACATTGACTTCCCTCAAAAATTCAGTATAGCATTTGGCAAATTACTACTGGAACATGGCCATAGGGTACACAGATGATCTGTTATTTATTTTTTAGAATAATAAGATGTGGATATTTACAGATTGTGCTTCTCTATACTATACATTTCTCTCTTGCATATGGAGTTTCATTAAGGTTGTAATCAGTGACTATAAAATGTTCTAAACTTCTTGGGCAAAATTAATACATTTTATTCAAATAAAAATTTCAATGAAAGCTCCTTATCCCAAAAAGAGTTGGGAGGGAATCTGGTTTTAATTCTCTAGTGATTTTGATTGCTGGAAAATTCTGGTTCATTGTCCTGAGCTTAATGTTCATTGTAATAAAACATGAAAGAAGGTAAAGTTAAGTGGTGATATTTATTTAGTTTTTGGTGCGTTTTTTTGCCTTTTTTGGGGGGGAGGGGGGGAGAGGGAGGTTTGAAAGTTTGAACTCAGGAATAGTCAGGTTTATCTGATATGACTTCTCAGCTGTTACCTCAGGAGAATGGCATGTGAACATGGGTGTTTATCTTTGCAGCTATATAACGAACAGACAAATAAAAGAAAATTCAAATAAGAAATCATCCATTTATGATGCAAAACTCCTTAGAGGAAAAAATATAAAATTATATTCTTTTAATAAGCATATTATGGAAGCAATAGCTCTTTACTGAATAAATAGTCCATTTCCTTTCTACAGATTAATTTATTTGCAAATAGGATGGAGATAGAAAATAAGTCATGAACTTTAGTACTCAGGATTACAACTGTGGCAGTTTCAGATACAAGCTGCCTGTAAGTAAGTGCCAGCTACGTTTACACATGTAGAAAAATTGACCTGCATAGTCTGCACCCAGATTCACAGGGTAGTATGGCGTGTGTATCAATCGTCCTTTTGAGGAACAGAGGGATGCCTGGGAATAAAATAACTTAGGCTAGAAAAAATTGCTTAAGGGTGGTACGGATTGGCATGATTCCTCAGTGCAGTGGAGCAGAGCAGAAATAGGTCAGGGCTGAAATTTTTAAATACACTGTCTCCCTTTGATTCTGTTTCTTCCTCCCAAAGAAGAGCAAGCTCAAGGCACTGAAAAATTCATTATCTCTATCTTGGTTTCTCCGTTTGAAAAATGTGTATAATGTTTTTTCACCCTCACAGATGCCACCAAGATTTCTTGTTTCTCTTACAGTGATTTGGGTGTGGATAATTAAAAATTCATTATTAAAAAGTAGAATCCTGAAAGTCTACCTTGTTTTTCACACAGATGGATGTATGAAAGTTGGGAAGAGAAGAGAAAGTTGAGGAGACTCCATACATCTGAGGAAATTAAACCCCTTGTGCAAACAAGAGAAAACAGGTTTGCCTGCTGCCTGTTACGAAAGATCTTGCTTATTTGCAGCAATTTCAAGTCTTGACTTTTTTTTTTTTACTTTTACTTTTTTTTTAGATTGAAAATGTTTCCAGCTGAAGCCCAAGAGCCAGAGTAAGTAAGACTGCAGATGCTGTGGCCATCCTGTGAGCTGGATTCTTCAGAGTCCTCAGAGAAGCATGGCTTTGGTCTGCATAGATAGTAGCAGTTTGGCACTGAAACAGCTCTTATAATTCCAGAAAGCTTTTGGGGGAGAAACTATAAATCATCTTGAAGTCAGTGGATAATCTTTCAGTAGAAGACATGCGAACCAGATCCTATTGTCCATGCTGCTTAACAGGAAATACAACATATAGGACAAGGTATTTAGTGCAGGAAAGGGGTGGGGGTTGGGGGCGGAAACTATGCATTTGCATACTTGTTTCAGAGATTATTTTCTGGTTATATTTTTACTTATAAACAGTAGCATGTGCTAACTCCTCTTGGGAAGGAGTGGTGCAGAAGTCCATGGAATTAATGAAGCAGGCAACCATGTTTCTTGCTAAGCTTGCAGCATTCACTGAGAGTAAGCAGACCTGCACACTATAAACATGAATGTGTCCTCTTGGGAAAAGCAGAAATATTTCTTGAAGTCTGAACAATGGAGGAGCAAAGTGCCTTTTCTAACAGCTGGTGCTGGACTAATAACTGCTAGTTCCACTTACAGACCGAACCAGCT
This sequence comes from Eurypyga helias, assembly GCF_000690775.1. Classification (NCBI taxonomy): domain Eukaryota; kingdom Metazoa; phylum Chordata; class Aves; order Eurypygiformes; family Eurypygidae; genus Eurypyga; species Eurypyga helias. The sequence goes on along the minus strand of NW_010234105.1, from coordinate 2,333 downwards.
GTGAAGCCAGTGACAGGGAGATAAAGGGGAAGTCAATGCCTCAGGCCAGAAACCAAAGTGATTCATACAAAAGACAAAACAGAAAACTGGAGTGCAAAAGCCTTAACTCCTCCTCATGTTCCTCCTGCAACTATCTACTCACATTTAGCCTCTGCAGCTTAGGTAAGAGAATAAAAAAGGTATTTAAGCAGTTTGTGGTAGCAGGAGGGTATTGTCAAGACTTTACAATGTTCACTTTCTCTGATCATATTTTGACAAACTTGCTGGGGTCATCTTTTGTCATCTTGGGTAAAATAATGCTGCTAGAGGCAGACAATTTACTTTCCAAAGATAATTCTAAGTTCTGTGATGTTAGAAGAGTTGTTCCAGTCAATTCCTGGTCTAGATTCTCCTCTGTTTCTTCCATATTCCAAGTCTGGAAATACTACTCTGTGACCTGCAGCTGCCAAAAGCATTCAGTGCAGACACCACCGACCTGCACAGCAGCTGTCACTGTGCAAGGGCGAGGGGCTCAAGGTCTGCAGCAGCAGAGCTCCATCCCTTTCATTTGCAAGTAGTGGTGTGACAGTGTCCTGCTCTCCCTGGTGGAAGGGTTTGGGTGGAGGGCAAGACACAGCTAAGGGGAGCAGTGTTTTGGCTCGAGACAGTAGCTATTGCACCCACTGCACCCTACATCTCTGTCTTCCTTATTATTTCACTCCTGTATGAAAAAACAGAGTTTTGGACTTGACCCCAAGCAGTCCAGCTTCCCCAGATACTTCTCTCTGATTTTTCTAAAAAGTTGAACACTAAATGTCAAAGTGAGAATTTTTAACCAAGCTCTGGCTCAGTGCTCTGTAAGGACAAGTCAAAACCACCCAGCCCCTTCCCTGCTGCTCAGAGTCCCCTCAACTGTCCGAGGAGCCAAGAGAGGAGGTCATCAAAGCCCCAAGGCATACCACCATGCTCCTGGTCATCCCCCATCAGGACCAAATGTGATGGCTGTAGAGGTAACAGAGTAGGAGGTAAGTTGACTGCAAGTCTGCTTCATCAGCTACCTACCCAGCCTCTCACCTCCTTAGTAAATGCATAATGTCATTAGCAGCTGCCATGAAGTGGGACCCCATTAAAAAGCTGAGGATTATACTCTTTAGAAAAACTGAATCACAAAACTTCCATCCAGAATTCTGCAGAGAATCCCAGAAACATGCATTTCATTCATGCTCTGTTTAGTGAGAGTTGAGGACTTCGAAGTATCAAACCTAATGTAATATTTATTATATAAGAATTATTAACCAGGACAAAGATCAATATCAAAATGTTCACTTGTCAAAAAACAGGAGGTAATGGAGACATCCTGGTGAGGTTTACTCAACAGGAACTACTTGTGGGTATACATTGCCCTGCAGAGAAAGTCCTGAATTGGGCTTGGTGGTTTCCCTACTGTTTTCACTCTTTGAATACAGGCAACAGAGAACAACTTTTGGGAAGAATATCGAATTTGCCAACAGAGCTAACAAAATGTGAAAAGCTGAGTGCACAGGGCATAGGTGAGGAGAGAGCTGTGCAAAGTTATTTTCCAGGACAACTTCACACGTGATATAAAAGAGAAGCATGATATAAAAACTTTTCGATTTTGAATATTTCTCAAGAAGAAGATACTCTGTATCACACTTCAACATTATTTTATTGCCTTAAGCAAATGAGAGTCTCTATTGTGTTGTCAAAAATCTTCATTCCACTGCATTAAGTAAAAATATTGTATACTTTATAAATGTCCACAAAATTGTATTTTAAAAACTATAATAATCTGACCTTGGAACAGTTGCTCATCATGCAATTTATGCCTAATAACAGTAACAAGTCTCTGCAGCCCCATTCATTAGAGGATAACAAAGCACTGAAAACAGTCATTAGATCTGGTAACTATTGTTCTTTTATTTAAACTATTATCCTTTTATTTAGTAGAACAATGGGTAAATTATTTGAGCAAAACCATCTGATTAGAAGTAATCTGTTACAATCTAATTCACTACTTAAAAACTCAGCACATAGCAGAAGGGTGATGCAGCAGTTACCTGTATCTCAAGAGCTGAAGACAGATATGTCAGTCTGATGTACTAATATGACTCACATCACTGTCATAACTCAACCTCTTATGATCTTAATTCATTTTATGGCATCATGTACAAGCAATGCCTTTATACAAATGGAAAAGTGAAGCAAAGGTATATTAAATAAAAACACAAAACCTGAGGAAAAAAAAGAAGAGTCTAAAGGTTCATTTTTTCTTTCTGACACAATATTTGACAAACTTAAGAGTCTCCTGGCCATTTGTTAAACAGCAAGACCTT
>NW_010234104.1:512-82383 GCF_000690775.1 Eurypyga helias | reverse complement strand
AACCCAAACCATTCCATGATTCAGATATGCAAAAACAATTGATAAATGAAGATTTTAATTCTTATTGAGATGTTCGCTTTTGTCATGGTGAGCCAAAACATCCAAGCCTAAGTTCCTTTAACATGACAGACTAAAAACAAAGTAGTTTTAGACTCACAAAAGAAGTATTCCTGAGTAGGAGCATGACACTTGTGATCTATACTTTTTAATGATTTCAAGGAAAAACTTATGTGTGTTTGCTTAAGATCTGTGAAAACCTACCATAGCTTCAAACCATTCTGACAGAAATCTCAGTGATGAAATGGTGAGTCACTAGAAGCATGAGATTCCTCTTCACTGTTCACATAACATACTCTTTGCAATTACTTTCTGCTTCAAAAGTTCTCTCTCTTTCGGAGCCCAGGGAGGAAGGCATGCTGCAGGATGCTTGATTGAGCCAGCATTTTCAATAAGAGCCATTACAGAGGTGAACGAATAACGACGGCTATTCTGTTGTGCTTAGTTATTTCTGGCGGTGGAAAACAGCTGTTGCCTCAACTATTGAAAGACTACACATAGCTGTCAGTAACAACAACCAAAGCTTTAAAGTGCTATTCTAGGAACTCATGGACAGGTAATTATACTTAAGGTTGTAATACTTGACAACTGAACAATAACACTCCATTATTCAATATTCTACAAAAATGGGCACAAAGGAACTGTTTTAAGGATGACTTTGTAATTTGTCCTTCTCTTATTCTTCCCTTTTTTAAACTTACACAGTTTAGCCAAGCACTATCGTCCCCATGCTTCAATACAGGCAGATGCCTTTTATCAACTGGGCCAGATTCAAAAATTTTAACTCACTCATGTTCAGTAAAGATTCTGACTAGTTTAGGTTATCTTGTTGAAAAACCTCACATACCATATATACTAAATTTTGCCTCCATTGATGCAGAGGCCAAGTCTATAGAACTGAAAACTTGTGCTGTCCAAAGCCGATGACAGCACAAGGACTTGCAGGATGGGTGTCTGTTCTGTGCTACAACTCTTCACACTGCAACTCGCAAATTAGTGTAAGATGGAACCAGCATAAACAGAGACCTACAACCAGGAACAGGGCTAAGAAATAAAACAGAGAGAAGACAAAGCAAGCAAGAACAGAAGCAGTCACAGAAAGGCTACAACCAACCATTACAATTTAGAGCTAGCTCTGAAATAAAATTGTAACGTCCAGGTCATCACTCCCCATAGTCTTCTTTTAAAGTGTGCACTAAAACACTCAACAGACATATCTGTCTGTACCCCCTCCTCCTGCTTTCCACTGGTAGGCCCATAAAAATGATGCAGAAAAAAATGAGACATCAAGGTCAAGTCAAAAAAGTTTGAATGTAAGGTCCAGAGGAAGACTGAGAAGGACAAAGCAAAGTCACACAGCGAATAGCAGGGAAAACTACATCTCTCAACTGCAATGTTCCAGTGTTTTTTTTTTTTTAAAAACAAGTTTTTTTAAAAAGCATGAAAAAATATAATAAGTTGACCATAAAACCGAGAAACGAGCACTGAGTAGTAAGTCTCTCACTGGCAAAACTACAGTGTGCCACTTCTGCCATGAAGTGTCCTGACTCCTTTCTATTAAGACAGATATCTTTATGGCAAGATACAGCCTGTGTGTCTCCAGTTTTTAGTCCTCTTTTTTAACTGACCCTTTGAAACGTGTTCAAGTCTTCAGCTATCATCTTTCCTCCTTTACACTTTGTCACCACCAAATTCAACTGTCAGGCTTCAACTGTCACCTTTATACTAGCGTAACTATCATGTGAACCTCTCTGCCCCAAACTTGTATTTGTCTCTACTCAAACCAAAACTGTTACTTTTTTATTTTTTGGTCCTTTCTTGCTGATGTGCAGCCAACTTAAACTCAGTGCAACGAAGAAACAAGCTCCTGATACACAGTCCCCATCAACTTACAGACAATGATTCTTACAGTCCTCAGCAATATCTGACTCATAATCTGAATACGCTGTTGGAGTAAACTCTCTTCCCTTATTTAAATACCTCAAGTCTGAATACTTTCTTTTCAACCTATACACACATGCCAAGATCTTTCCCTGCTGTTCATATTATTAAAATTCCTACCTACCTTCATTGATTTCACCCATATATACACTTCTGCCAAAAAAGAATACACAACCCCCTGCCTGCAAGACTCAGGAAGGAAAAAAAAGGTAACCAACAACTACAGAATCTTACTTAGAGAAACATGGGAAGGTAGATACAATACACACGTACAACCCTCCCGTCCAGCAAAACAAAACACCCAACCCCAAAACAGGCAGATTAGATGATAAATCCTGTCCAAACACTGTTCTAAAACAAATATGTGGGTAACATTATGCTGGCCCACAATAACAAGTCATACAAAGCATTATTATTGCTTGACAAGAAAGTATACAACATTAAGCAACTGCTTTCCTTTGTGCCTTTCCAACTTCTATGCCTACGTTAGGAACACAATCAGTGTTTTTAAAAGTGCAATGTGGAGAGAAGTCATCACAAATGGCGTTTCATCAACTCCTATTCTGCACTATTATGGACCTAAACCTCTTCAACATTAAACAGCAAAAAGGCTCTGCTTATGAAACAGCAGAAACTCACCAAGTCCAAATTCAGCACACTTTGTCAGATACCCTTCAGATGTTATATTTTTGTTCAGAAAAATGGTGAGCTTGCTTTCCTTCATCTCAAAGCTGGTTCAGAGCACTGTATACCTGGGAGAGTGAGAGGGAAACCCTATATCAAAAGGAAAAAAAGCTAAACCTATTATACTAAAGCAAAGCAAAGCTAGAGAAATTTCAGTATTTCCCACCACACGTAGACCATGAAATATGAATTTAATGTAATTTTTTTTTTTGGCAATTATTTGAGACCCACCACTACAGAATCTGCCTAACAGATGCGATTTGTGGCTCTGACACTGTGAAAAGCCAAGTCCTATAAGACCTTAATGACTGCTTGCTTCAAACGTGGAGAACTTCACGGTGCAAAGTTTAATCATTCCAATTCTTCTGCATGTGCCGAGCTCCAAGTCAATAATCTGCAATGTATACAGCACTGCTCTTCTTACATACACATACAGCAATAAGAAAATTACTCTATTTGGCTGACACCAATGGAAAAAAAAAAAAAGAGTCCAATTTTTATCAACAGATTGCCTGACACCAGTGAAACACAGCATTAGAAATAAACGATCATCTTCAAAACTAGCCTCATGAGAAGGTTTGAACTATAAATATTCCCTCCTACATCTTTCAGTAACTTGTGAATATAGCTATGATTGCTTCTTACAAATGAACAGAAGCCTTGAAAAAGTAAACCAAGTTCTAATTTTGTAAGATATATGTCATTACCACTGGCTATGAGTGAATACAGAGCTAGGGGCACAAAGCCAATACGGAACACTAAACGGCAATTAGATACATTAAAGATTCACTACTGCTCCCTCTGAAATGGATAGTGCTGTTATCAGTGACACAAATGGGCAGCATCAGGCTGCCTGAACAAAGAATGGACAAAACAAGGCTACCTTCACATGCATTTGTAGTAATTTAAGTAGTCAGGAAGGCAAGTGGGAGAATGCCTGAGGTAGACACCACTCTAACACACCTATGAATGGAGCACAGAAGAAGAACTAGAAACGCTATTCACAAAATTAAAGAAAAGAATCTCAGAACTGGAATAAAACTGTTATCATTTTACTGCACACATACAAAAAGATCATAAAGAGATAACTGAGGAACTATTGACCTATCAGGCTCCTGCAGACAATCTACAAAGTTTTCACTCAAGTACTGAACAATTGACTCACTGCAGACATGTATTTCACCCAATCCATAGAATATGCAGACCTTCAATCAGGCTTTTCCACAAAAGGCTACCCTTTGTGATAAATGAACCTCTGAAAAAGATTCTAATATAACTTACCATTATGTATGGTATTCATCAACTTCGAGAAAGCTTTTTGAGTTAGGAGAAAAAGGGCTTCATGTTAAGATCATGTTTAACAGACGCACAAAAGAATATATGTATAGACAGGAATTTCAGTGAACAATAATATACTTGAATGCATCTTTCTTGTATTAGAGCTCTGATCATTTACAGTAGCTCAGATTGTAAAATGGATGTATTTCTATCCACTATAATTTTTTACTTATATTTTTTGTCATTGTTTGTTAGCTTTTAAACGTCAAGTATAGGAACATTCCAGCAGATACCAATTAGCTGCACTCTAAAGCCACTATTAGAGATTTAAAAAAATCAAATACTTTCCAGCGACAATCAGTCCTCCTAAGAAAAGACTGATTTTGATTTTATTGTCCGCAACAAATTCAGAAACGTTAACTGTAGCTGCCCTGCTAATTTTAATCACCAGGCTTTTTTTTTTTTTTTTTGCTTCACTGATAGACTGAGATTAACTCAAGCAATCAAGAAGGAGTTTAGAAGAGAACAACTGTCTCCTGCAGCTTGGGAGCTCACCTGAAGAGCTCCACAAACGTGTAGAGAGAAAGATGTGGATGCCCCATCCCTGGATGTCTTCAAGGCCAGGCTGGATGTGGCTTTGAGCCACCTGGTCTAGTGCAAGGTGTCCCTGCCCGTGGCAGGGGGGTTGGAACTAGATGATCTTTAAGGTCCCTTCCAACCCTAACCATTCTATGATTCTATGATTCTAATCTGATAGAAATGAAACCGGTAATTTCAATTAACCTTCTCAGCAGAGGCCTTCTTTTCAGAGAACTAACAACAATGTACAAAAATACACTAATAATCAAAACAATTAGTTTTACAAAGAAAAAAAAAAAAAACCAAAAGAAAAAACCCCACCACTAAAATGCCCAGCATTAATATGGCTGGATCATATACTTCCCACTACTGGGACTAATTCTGCCTTGGGTGCAGAGGACACGATGCACCCGCCATCTGCCTCCCTTGAGAGCAGAATCATTTTGCCCACACCTACTGTCCACAGATCTTTCATTATACTGTTACCAGTCTGATCCAGTTATGCACAATTTTTGTGCAAAAGATAGAGCAGACATTTTGACCCATCACTGCTTTCAGTATTGAGGAAAGACCCTTTCAAATTTAAGGAACTGTCGGGTAGTTTTTTTGTAGGGCTTGGGGGTGTTTGGGGTTTTTAAACACGCACAGCCCTAGATTGCCCGAAGCTACATCCTTTGCTTTTGTGTCTTTAAAACTGTACCACACAGGAGCTACCATTAACCCAAACCACCACAAGCATCGTATTCCCAAGCATCACTGGCAGAAAGTTTTAAAGCAGAATACACTAGATATGCCCCAGTTAAAAATTTACTACTACAAGACACACACTTCATAGACAAATGAGGAAGAGATGCAGTTGAAGAGCTGACAAAACCATTCCATAGACCTAGTCAGCATCATGGTGTTAAAACACGTAGCTGTCTGGCAACTCAAGAACATACATAAAAACCGAGTGAGAGGAACATCTTGAAGCCTTCAACTGCAGCTACTAAACGTGGAAAAAAAGTCTTTTTAACATTCATGGTACACACAATCCTTTAGAGAACAGTTCCAATTCCAGGACACATGAACTACACTTCAGCAGTCTGTTAATGTGCTTATCATAATGAACTTTTCACAATAAGCACGTGCTAGAGTGGAATAAATGTGAGAAAAGGATTCACACCTTTGATTCTTACTTTGAAAGTCTTTGGGTTTTTTTCCCCCTAATCCTTAAGATTCCCAATACTAAGTAAAAAGACTGTCATGTGATGATCAAAAAAGACAAATGTAGTTTTATAAATTAGCAGAAGGGAGCAGAGAACAAACCAAAAAGCATAATTATGCCACTTAAAAAAATTCACGTTGCACCTTATTTCAAATACTACCTGCACTTCCCAAAAAAGGATATAGTAGCACTAAGAGAGATCTGGAAAGGGCAAGAAGGATATAGTATGAATGACAAGAAGGTATTAAGCTATCTCAGTCTAAAAAAAAGGTAACAGGGAAATGACAGAAATGTATCCATTATGAATACTATAAAGATGCTAAGTATTTTTAATGACTATTCACTGGTTTTAGTGGAGCATCAAAACATGAACAGCAACAGCTGCAAAACAGGTACATCCTTTTACAAGGCATAAACATGTGAAATTCATTTCTCATGTTTCAGATATTAACAGCATAAATGGTTTCAAAAATTATTAGACAAATTAATAGAAGAGACCAATTCATGGAAGAGATTGATAGTTACCCAACCTTGAGATGAGACATAAGAAAACATCCTGTTTAACCTAACCCCTTGGAAACAAACTGTTGTAACCAGACCTCATCCGGTTACATGATGAAGGGCCAACACTACATCAGCCCTCCCTGTGACTGACAGAGCTAATTCTAGGCTCCCTCCAAGCCCCAACACAGAAGGAGAACTGTTCCCCTACCACTATTCCTTTCCACACCCCATAAATTAGCAGAAGGCAGATAAAAAAAGGTGTTTTATTCTGGAAGGAAAAAAGAGCTACTGTCTGGGTTCCTGGTACAACTGCCTCTACTGGCAGCTACCTCTTTACTGAGTTTTCCTGCACTGAAGTACCCTCCCAACTCCCTGGTTTTCTCCTGCGATGCGCAGCCAAGCTATTGAACGCCAACATGCTAAGGTGTCAAGAAAGGTTAGGGAAGGGCAACGGTAATCATACATGCCAAAAAACCTATATGCTCTAATAGTTGGACTTCACATTTATTGTTTTCCTTTATTTTCCATCTCTGCTGCCTTACACACTTTCAGTCTTGGCTGAATCCTTCCTCCCTTCATCTAATCCTTATGGTACCTGCTGTTGCTTGCCTGAAAACCTTGCAATTACTCTTCCTTAAAAATCAATGCTGCCCAGGAAGACACTGCTATTTCCAGCTCATTCATTTCAATTGGTTTCAAAGCATCTCAGAATTGACTGTGTATTAATACCTACATCCGAGTCACCATCCTTTTACTGGTCATTACCTGTTTCTAAAGGAATTGGTTTAAATAAAGTTAAATTCTAAGCTTATCACCACTCCCACAGTAGACAAGGTCTAGTGACTTTGGCCTTTGAAAGGATGCTATTTGCTGTAATCTACCACTAAATCCTACAGATTAGGAATTAGTCCATTACGTTTATCACACTTTAAAAAAAAATAATCTGCATTTGAGTTTCTTATGTGAAAAGTAATAGCGATATTAATGGCTTATAAGTTGCTTTTTCATTTGTTAGGGGGATGGGGGTGGAACTGGGGGGCCGAAGTGGTATAAATTTACTTGGAATGTCTAGTCATTCTGATCATGAAATCCTCCTCATAAATGTTCAAAACAAATAAAAAAATGGGAAATAGATACAAAGCCCAGTCAAATACAAAGAATCCAATAGGATTACTTATCCCTCAGACACATGTTCATATTCTTCAGCTCTGTTTACAGCTTCCATGAATCTTTTCTTAACTCAAGTTTCTAGAGCTATACTGGTCCAAATCCACCACAAAAGCCCTAAAAAGAACTATTTTTCTAAGCATTTTGACAACACAGTGCATGTGTGCAACATACCTGTATATCTAGCTCTTACAACACATTTTCAATTACTCCAAATACTCCTGAAAAGAGGTTTGTTTGAGTAATATTCTGGAAATACGGTGTTGGCTTATCTGTGCCAACTTTTTGCATTTTATTTAAACTGGGAAGATTTATTAAAAATGAGCTCACATCCAGGTGGATCAACACAAACACCTTGCAGGTTTGAAGCAGGGAGTACAGGTAACCTTTATAAAGTATCAGGAATTGTCATTCAGTGAAAAGGCACTGGGTTACATTGTCATCTAGTGTAGCTGAGATGCATCTTTACATCTACAAAGACACTGGATTCCAGAGTTTACTTTTTTTTTTAAGTGCTCTTTAATACAATTTTTTTTGTATTAAACTGATTTTTTTATTGTATCTGTAAAGCTATCCCAACTGGTTCCTGCCATTCTAACTAGAGCTAGATGTTTGGATTGTCATCGACCACAGCATACGCAGCTACCTGGGGACTGACTGCCTGACTTGAAATATTTCACTGCAGAGCAAGAACTGGTGTGAGATACATGCCCCAGTGTGTCCTATCACCTCCATGCAATCTCTTCAACAAAGTAAAGTAAATTACTTGAGCAAGGAGGAAGCACAGGGAAATGTGGAGTTGGTAATTAGACACTTGGTCTGATTATATTTGTTTAAAAAGAGCATAGTATACAAATAGTATAGTTCCTATATATCAACACAGGAACCTGTCCCCTATAAGTCTTCATGGATTTGTCCCCGAGCAGTATCTTTCAGTTAAAAGCTCGACTATTTTAAGGTAACTAGTGTTCTTTATATGACCACATCATGGTAGTATTTCTATTTAAATTTTTTGTTTTCATTTTAAAAAAACCTTAGGGGGGAATCTCAGAAATGGTTACGATAATCAACAACCGCTTTCGTCAGAGTCTCTTCTTACAGAGAAGTCACTCCAACCGTAATCCTGAAACAACTTTCAATCAGCTTAACTTCTCACTCTGCACCTCTTCACGTCAAATAAATGAAAAATTTAAATGCAAAGTATATCTCCTCCTGATTTTAAAAACCTGACTGTAGTGCTATCACCACTGAGAGCAACAACAGAAACCATATCAATTGCCCCTCCTTCAGAGGGACAAAAATGCTGCAAACATTATCAACACATACACATCACTTATTTTTCAGCTATATATGATTTCTGAAAGACTTGAAAGTCTAAGATTGGAAAAGTACAATTTTCAAGTAGAGGTAAAAAAACCATACTGCTCCTTTTATATTCAAGCCTCCTCTTTGCCCTCCACACACACACACTTTTTTTTATGTTCCCATATCACCTTTAACAGATTTTAGCGAGTTAAAAGACTGATTGCTATCTCACATAATGCCGTACCCGTAAATTGACTCCAGATGCTGAAAAATGTTCACACTCAAAAAGATGTACATTTTAATTTAAAAATTTCTATATACAAATTATATCAAATGAAAGGGGTTTTTTAAGTCTAATTTTTAAAGGAGATCCTGGGAACTAAACAGTTGCAATTAAGCAAACAACACCTGTATCTCACTTCAGTTTCCAAGCAGTTATAGAATTTCATTTAAGTTACAGTTCCTTGATCTTCAGAAAAGATAAACCTCTAAAGCAAATATCAAGTTCTGCAACAGACATCTGAATTGCTTCAGAGTGCCTCCTTGCTCCCCTGCTCTATTTTAAATCCTAATTCTTTGTTTTATAAAAACAGCTAAAGAACTAACCTAATCCAGGCACAAAACTATAGTTTCAGTACATTTTCTCTTTCTGCCCTTTGTTTTCTGTTTGTTTGTTTAATTAATTAATATAATAATGTTTGTTTGGGGTTTTTTTATTACTTCATGTATCTGTAAAGAGCATCAACTCCTGGAAAAGCAGGCAGTTCATTTTGTTCACTATGCAGGCAACAGTAACAGCAGAGCTGTCAGCTAGATCTCATCCATACAGTACAGTTTACCTAGATTACCCAGGTTTAAAATAAGTGAGTTTTCATTAGGAATTTAAACCTAACACCAAATATATAAGGCACTTCGTAGGCTCACCAGTCAAATATAAACTAAAAGCAAAATGTTTACAAAAAGCTTACAGACTTCCTTGAAAACCTTCCCTCACAAAATAAGAAAGATTTACAGCTAAATTTTTGAAATATTAAGTACAACTTAGGTAGCCTTTAAGCCCCCCACAGTCCACTTTCCTCACTATTGATATAGATACAACTGATAAAAAGCCAATGTATTCATACAGTTAATTAGTATGGATACCACTTCTGTAAATAATTCTGTATAGGCAAAAATCTAGACCTAGAGAATGTATTTTATTCATTACTAAATTCATATTTGGGTGGAAGATGTGTAAAGCTTGAATAACAAATTTCAAATGTTTATAAATAATTATATCTTTTTTGCTCAGCTGATGAAAATTGTTACGTCTTTCTTCACAAATTAGTAACTACCAAAATCATCTTCATTTTGTTTTTAAATGAAAGATCTAAAGGGAACTCAAGAAAATATACATTCCCTTTTCCATGTTAAATTCTGGGGCGGGGGGTTTGAAATGTAAAACAAGTTCATAATTTAAACATACAATTTGCTGTTGACTATCAGAACATCATAAATAAAGGAATTATTATATATTTTTAAATGTAACTACTAGGCACCAATGCCCAGAGTCACACCATCATTTGGGAATCTAGTTTCAAGTATGTAATCTTCAAAACTTCCATTTTAACCTGACAGACATTTTCTCTCTCATACCACAGTTAATTAGGCAGGTAAAATCTCAGTTCCACATCTGCCAAGACCTTCCCCGATATAAGCAGGCCTAAGCAGCTTGATGTGCAAGCCGTACCCTGGTTATTAGAATTTACCTTCCCTGGGACATTTTGCACTTACATCTGTTTTTATTCATTCAAAAAAAAATTTGACACAATATTTTGAGAAAGGAGAGTTTTCGTTTGTTTTGTTTTGTTTGTTTTAAATCAAGTTTTGTTTCAAAGGAATGCTCCAAGAGTTTTCGGTCCTGCAACATTCACAGGGGAGCTGATTTGTATCTAACGCACAAACCGCTGCTTCCCTGGAAAGTCAGGCAGCCTGGAGACTTCAAAGGTGGAAAGGCTGAACATTTCTTGTTTTCAGCAGCCCGTCTAATAAAGTAACATAGGTCTGGATTTTTCTGTCAACATTAAAAAAAAAAAAAGTGGGGCAATCACCAATATGCAGTATGCAATTAGCAATAAAAATTCTTGACCAGGAATATTAATTCTTTCTGTATACCAATTATGATCGTACTTTTAACCCTTTCTGTGAACTGAAATATTCTCAAACTAATGATACTTCAGCCTATCAAAGAGCTTAAGACTCTGAAAATGACATTTTTAAAATCTTGATTGCTGTATGCCTCTTCTCAAGTTTCCTATACTCGTATTTCAGAAGGAAATTAATATCAGACTTAAATATAGTACTCTGTTACCTGCAATATTTATGGAGTAACTTCAAGTGATACAACTTTTCTATCTCTTCTTAAAATGAGCATCCCAGGGATGACAATAGCCTTTTTCTCCTACAGCATCTCAAGATGAGATAATGTTCAGCCGCACCTCGAGTACTGTGTTCAGTTTTGGGCCCCTCACTACAAGAAAGACATTGAGGTCCTGGAGCGTGTCCAGAGAAGGGCCACAAAACTGGTGAAGGGTCTGGAGAATATGTCTTATGAGGAGCGACTGAGGGAACTGGGCTTGTTTAGCCTTGAGAAGCGGAGGCTGAGAGGAGACCTGATCACTGCCTACAACTACCTGAAAGGAGGTTGTGGAGAAGTGAGTGTTGGTCTCTTCTCCCTCATGACAGATGATCGGACGAGGGGGAATGGTCTCAAGCTGCGCCAGGGGAGGTTTAGATTGAATGTAAGGAAGAAGTTCTTCACCGAAAGGGTTATCACACACTGGAACAGGCTGCCCAGGGAGGTGGTGGAGTCACCATCCCTGGATGTGTTTAAGAGACGGGGGGATGAGGTGCTGAGAGATATGGTTTAGTGGCGGACAGATACGGTTGGACTGGATGATCTCTAAGGTCTTTTCCCACCCAGTGATTCTATGATTCTATGATACAGAAATAAAAATGTAGGAAGACAAATTATAAGGTTGTCTCAGAGGTATTGTATGCCACATAAAATGCTTTTTTTCCTATTGCTCTGGAACAAGAGTTCTCAGAAAGTTCTTTACACACTGGAGTGTAGTCCAAGCAAAGAGGAGCAGCCTGCACAAACTGCTTGACAGAAAAAATACAGAATGTATGAAAGTTACATATCATAACTGTGGGGGTTTTTAATTCCCAACAACTTATTTCAACAGTAGTGCAGAAACTAAGAAAGTACAAGTATGGTAAAAGCAACATTTGATCTTGGAACCTGCTACTAGCAGAGGTAAGCATTTGGACAAGATGCTACTCCTTTCTTCCAATCACTGGATGATGGTTTTCTGTTCTTTAATCACCACAGTTGTGAAAAGAAAAAGAAAAAAAACTTCAGCAGAAAGTATCACCGCTTTACAATACTTTGGATTAGAAATCTTTACCTATTATTCCCTAGAAGGATGTTGAGAATTAATCCTGAAGATACAACTAGTGCGACTTTAAAAGTTCAATAGCTCTATAAAATTGTAGAATCCAGATAAAACACTGCCCCATTAAAAAAAATTGATCCTGAAATCACTCCAAAGACCAGTCCCATTCTGGGGGAAACACTATCAGCTCTATAAAACCCCCGAAAACAATTGAATTGCCTTCTTAGACAAACTCGGTGTTTGTGAATTTCCAGCAGAAAGGTAAGTATGGCTTGTAAATAAGCTGTTATTGGCTAAAGAACCTTTTTTTTCTTTTTAAAAACAGGGATAGATGTAGTATGAAATTGTTGATTTAATATAAAAATTCCTTATCATTCTACCAACTAGATTTTATTTCATTTTTTTAAATTACTTCTCATTCCTTTGAGTACACTGCTGACGTAATGCATACAATGTTTCCTACCAGATTATAAATAAATCCCAGACAAAACTACAAAAAGCATTAAGATTGAACATTCTAGTGCTCAAAATTTTACAAGCATCAGATCAGTTGCACGGCCACCGTAACACAACCTGAGTGTACGTATTGTAACAGCCTTTAATTACATGGCCTTGTACTACTCATGGTACATCTCTGTTCTTACTAAGCCAGAAAACATAAATTCTGCGAACTGGAGAAAAGTTTGGAGAGGACAAATACTTTCACAAAATGAGCTGAATGTACTCAGTCTGGCTTAAAGTTTTATGGATGACATTTAATTACGTATAAATAGCACATGATGAATCTGCATTACCTTCTAAAATAAGCTTTCCGTCACATGTGATTTAATTTGAACGTTAACTGTGAAAAGGATTATCACGTCTGTGAAGTAACGATTTTCATAATTTCTATGGCTCTCAACAAGTAATCTTAAGAAAATGGAAAAAGAATGGTATCTTAAGATACTCGTAGTTATAAACGTTATTTAAAAAGAAGAAAAAAAAAAAGATTACATTCTTGAGAAAGTGCCTCAAAAGCTTTGTTTAGTTTGGTCTAACTCATTCCTGATTCTACTTCTCTGAAATAGTAAGACAATTCCAAGTACAAATCAGTAAAAACCTTTTGACTTGATTTTCCCTGCATGTTCTCTCACTATATTTAGATGAAGAACATTTTATTTGGGGTTATGTGTCAAATCCTTTAGATTCACTTGTCCAGCAACAAAATCCAACAATACAGAAACATTTAAAGAGAAACAGCCGCATATCATATCTGAGTTAATGTATGTTTCTGATAACGGTGATCACAGAATCATAGAACCATTTAGGTTGGAAAAGACCTTTAAGATCACCATTAATCTAAGTTAACCTAACCAAGTCCACCACTAAACGATGTCCATAAGCACCACATCTACACTTTTCAAATACCTTCATGTATGGTGACTCAAGCACTTCCCTGGGCAGCCTGTTCCAGTGCCTGACAGCCCTCTCAGTGAAGGAATTTTTACTAATATCCAATCTAAACCTCACCTGGCACAACCTGAGGTCATTTCCTCTTGTCCTGTCACGTGTTATTTCGGAGAGGAGACCAACCCCCACCTCTCTGCAACCTCCTTTCAGGTAGCTGTTGAGAGTGGTAAGGTCTCCCCTCCGCTCCTTTTCTCCAGGCTGAACACCCCCAGCTCCCTCAGCTGCTCCTCACAGGACTTGTGCTCTAGACCCTTCCCCAGCTCCGCTGCCCTTCTCTGGACACACTCCAACACCTCAATGTCTGTCTTGTAGTGAGGGACCCAAAACTGAACACAGAATTTAAGGCACAGCCTCACCAGTGCCAGGTTTAGAGGATGATCACTGGCATAGTCCTGCTGGCCACACTGTTCCTGATGCAGGCCAGGATGCCATTTGCATTCCTGACCACCTGGGCACACTGCCGGCTCATACTCAGCCGGCTGTTGACCAACACCCCCAGGTCCTTTTCTGCCAGGCAGCTTTCCAGACACTCGTCCCCAAGCCCTCAACCCCAAGTAGTGTTGCAGGGGGGTTTTCTGACCCAAGTGCAGGACCTAGCACTTGATCTCGACCCATAGATCCAGCCTGTCCAGATCCCTCTGTAGAGCCTTCCTATCCTCAGGTAGATCAACACTCCTGATGATCCACTTGGTGCTGCCTGCAAACTTGCTGAGGGTGCGCTCCATCCCCTTGTCCAGGTCATTGATAAAGATATTAAAGACAACTGGCCCCACCCATGAGCCCTGGGGAACACTACGTGTGACCAGCCACCAACTGGATTTAACTCCATTCACAAGTCCCTGGGCTCGGCCATCCAGCCAGTGTTTTACCCAGGGAACAGTACACCCATCCAAGCCATGAGTAGCCAGATTCTCCAAGAGAATGCTGTGGGAAATGGTGTCAAAGGCTTTACTGCATCATCCACAGCCTTTCCCTCATCCACTAAGCGGGTCACCTTGCCACGAAAGATCAGGTTGGTCAAGCAGAACCTGCCTTTCATAAACCTATACTGACTGGGCCTGATCACCTGATAACACTCATATGCCCTCCCACATTGCAACAAAGTTGTAAATGGACTGCTAAACCTAAAAAATGCTTATGATGAAGTGAGGAAGGCAACACTACAACCATAAGAAAGTAGGGAAATCGAGGAGAAGAATACATTAAAACAGTATGCTGAGACTCAAGCAGAAGTTTGTGGATGAATTCAGAGCTCATGCTCGAAGGCAAAGACATCCCATCTGGTTTTGTTCTTTGAGCTTGCTGGTTTTCGTTGGGGTAATTTTGTTTATGGTTTTGTTTGGTTTTCCTTTCGTATTCTTTGGCACCTTCAGAAAATATCACTGTGTTAACGTACAGGTCTAACGCTGGCTAGCAAGCATGTATGTATGCTTAACAGATGTGAAATTACAGGCTGAATATCACAGTAACAAAACATACCCAGTATTTGCATCCACGTATTTCGAAGTTTTTTTACAGAGCTTAACACTGTCACTGGCATTTTATAGATGGAATAGTGAGATGTAATAAAGAGGACAAAGGAAGAAAATCTAGACCTGGCCAAGGAAAGGCCTGTTTTAGGAACTGACAGGACCAGAATATTTTAAGACAAATACAAGGTGGGAAACATGGGTCATTCACTTCAAACCAACACCTTTTATTTCCACCTGTTATCCCAACTACAACAATGCATAATCCATCCCCCTCAAAGGGATTATAAAGACCTAAGAAAGTTCATACTAAAATAATAACACTGATCTAAATCTGTTGGATGATCTCTGTCCATAAGACATGAGGTTAACATGTTTTTAAAACTCCATTTTAATCAAAAACAGACAGTGAACTAGGAAGTTTTGTCACATACCATTTCTCCCTATTGATTTGAATGCAGGAGAAGTATTTTTTTAATGGAGTTGCCACTGCTATTGCCATTATTACCCATAATAAAAATCCTTATTCACCTATATCTAACAAAGATTTAAACCAAAGTGGGTTTGAGACCACATTTTTAAGTACCTGTCTTATTCTGAAACTAATATGAAACTTTTTGAAGCATGTATATTTTCTAAGTATTTCTTGCTTACACAGTGAAAGTATGCAATATACAGCATAAAACCCTGGCCACAACTTTTAAGTTCCATTTCTCCTTCCCCCTCCAGAAAAGAAAAATCAAGCAAAATATCCACTAGAACAACAAAAAGGACAACATTTCAAAGTTATAAAAATAAGGTATCAGATAGTTTGCTGGGTTTTGGGTTTTTTTTTTAACCAAACACAAAGGCCTCAAAAGAAACTCAAAGCAACAAAGACTCTGGTAGATACAGTATTCTGCAAGGTCATTCCACACACAGGTTTACTGGGAACAGAAAGCTTCTCACAGCCCCAAATGCACATAACATTTAGAACAGAGGAAGAACAAACCAGCCAATTTCAATTGCTAAAAAGCACGCCAGAATATTGAAATGTCATCTGACTGCACAAGGGTCCAGACTCAGAATATCCTTTTACGTGTTTAAACTGATAATTCTCCATACAGACATTTTGATTTTTAATCAAGCTAAGTTGGAAAAAATAATTGAGGGACATACTCAGCACAGCTGACATGCCCAAGCACTGATTTTGTTTTCTCTGTGTAACAGAACATACAGACGATACAGTCTGTATAAACCATCACGTATTTTAGCTAAACCTGGCACATGCAATTTCCAAAGAACCTACTTTCATGCAACTTATTTTCCCCTACAGCCTCAAAACCTGTATTTGTGTAGCATATAGGTCAACACACAGGTCAACTGACTACAGCCACCTACAGCTCAATGGCACCTATATATGGAACAAAACTTACTCTTCCAACAGTCAAATTCTAATTTTTACTATTTTTCCCAAAGCAACTTTCAAGGTACTTTAAATGATACTCTGTTCTTGAAAAGCACGCTCAGTATTATGACTAAAATAAAGACATACTTTGAGGTAAGAAAACAAATCCACTAAATGCCTACCTGAACCCACTGGAGATGAGCCAACACTAAGACTTTGTAAACTTCCATTCCTGAGCAAAGTTGGAGATTTCTGAAGACCAGAGCTTGTCACACTTCCTGCAGCAGATGCCACAGATGAAGTTGGGGAAGCAGAAGAAACTGAAAGATGGGAAATACTTTCTTGACTTTTATTTCCTTTGGGTCTACCAGGCCCATGTTTACTTTGCTTATTTCCTTTCCGTTTCTTTTCTGATACAGTTTCTTCTTCTATTCCAGAAGTTTGGGCTCGTTTGTATGCTGCAGAAGTAAGGCTTGAATTACCTATGTCTCCAGGTGAGCTGTCAAAGTTTTTCGACTGGGAAACAGCTGATGATGAAGGGAGACCAATTAAGGAAGTAAAACAATTAACACCCCCCTCTTGACTCCCAGTCTCTCCTTTATGTACATCTTTGGTTGACGAAGCCTGTTGAGAATGCGTGAAACTGTCACTTCGCAGATCCGTGTCTGTAAAACTCAAAAAATCCTGGGGAGATTGAACAGAACTTCCAGAAGATGACTTTATGCTCCCAGGAGTGCCCAAAAAGCTTCCTGGAAAAGTAAAGAAGTAGTACAATTATTTTTTCCTGTACTTGATGAAAATGGACAGAAGAGATTCATATCTGAGAATACAAAACTTTAAAAGTGCAAGGACTTTTTAAGAAGTGTTACCAAGAGCTAAACCAACTTATTTTTAAGACAATTCATTGCTTCTCCCGCTGATCTTCACTCTGCTGGATCTGATTTTCAGATTCAAATTTGGGGCACAAACAAGGTGAAAATGAATAAAAGGAGAATAACAACTTTGCTGTTTAGGCAACTTTGACATCCCTTATGTTTTAAAGCCACAACAAACACCTGGTGCAAGTCAGAGCAGGTTTTTTTTGAAACATACACTTACATAAAAGAAGGCTGATAGAAACATGCTATAATCACATCTACACTATGCCTCCAATCCTCCTTACCATTCTACCTAAATAAAGAGTCTGACACAGGCCAAAGGAACAGCAATTGCACTTAATTTACCCTGGCTGAGGAGGTGTTCCACAGAAGAGGTATTTTTCAAAGGGACAGAAGAGGAAGTGGAGAAAAGTGTATAAAATGGGCATTTTAAGATTTCTTTAGCACTGTCAGAGAACCATAAAGTCCTTTTGTGTAACAGTATTACACTGCTTTTGTAATATTTGGAAGGCAGTGATTTCATCAAGGTGTTAGTGTATACAAGGCAGAGTGTGGAACGCACTTAGGAAATACAAACATCTACTATCACTGAAATTCAGTTATTTCATATGGGTGGGTGCATGCAGGTACTGTTTTACAGAACTCAGAATGATGACTACTACCTTGTCAAGAAAATACTCATGACATTAGGTATAAAAAAGTCCTTCAACAATTACTGTTTTACCATTAGTACTCCATTAAATATTATTAAGAACTCAATTTAAAATATTATTTACTTTAAACCATCAATGTAAAAATCATTAAAATGTTGGTTTACATTTTAGGTAAGTTAAATTCACTTAATACAGCTTTAAAGAAAAAGCATGCACGAAGTAGAGATCTATTTTGACAACTCCAGTGAGCAAGGTTTTTCTTTAAGTTCAGGATTTCAGAAGGCAATTTTCAAAATTTTGAGAATTTAAATGAAAAACCTTCAGTTTTTGCACGTAAAAAAGCCTAAAATATTGAGAGTTCTAGACAAATTTAAAAGTGCTCACTGCATAAATAAACTCAAAGGAAGAGCAATATCGTAAAGCAGAAAGGGCAGCCAGCTACAACGCACCACAGTGAAAATTATGGAAAAGTAATTACTTTATAGAAGGTCTAGTTTGTTGTTTCGAAATAACATGTTTCATTAGTTAAGTAATAAAATATTGACTTTAAATTCTTTTTAATCTTTGTTCAACTCTGACAAGGATGCCATAATAAAATCTGCTCTCTAGGATTGTCAACAGTGTATTTAGTGGGTTTCTGCATGTTCTAAATGTCAAACTTTTTGTACTACATAAGGTAAATAAACTGTACGTACTTGTCACATAATCTGCTTATGAATTTCAATGACAAAATCAAAGTAAAAAGGTCTCTGGCTTTGAAGAAAATGGTGTATTTCAAATGTCTGCACCTTTTTTTACTTACTTAGGGGCAACTGAATCCTATACATAAGGTGGTCCAGTTTCATCCTAATATGCACTAAGCAAAAAACATTAGTATTATTCCGTAAGCTAAGGAAGGCCCCTAGGCCCAAATTCATAAATTTTACCCTAGACTACCTTTTCAGCATATAAAGAAGCTTCTATTTTTAGCAATTACAAAGAATACCTTAACAGTCTAAGCAAAAGCATCAGTTTTGCCCTTTAAAGATGCAGAACCTTCTTTTTTGTGTTATGACAATCAACATTTTTTTCCCTGACAGAAGTTATTTTTTCCCCAAACTGAAACAATATTCTCATTATCAAGGATAACGGATGAGCTACTTTTCAAGTTTTAGATGTGTGTGATTTCCAATTCATGTCAAAGCAGCAGTCGTGTTACAGTGTAACAATTAATACCTTGCTGAAAAGGGCTAGCTGCAGTCACAGTTGTTCCTGGATTTCTTCCAGCACCAGGCTTTCTTCCCCTCTGACCTGAGCTGTGACCTGCAGATTTCTTCCCTTTGCTCTCTGACCCTCTAGCCTCTGAAGAATCTTTTCCACTTGAAACGTGTGTAGAAACTTCCTGGAAATTTGCATTTGTAAATCGAGCTGCAGTATCTTCCAGCCGCTTCAAGGAGCCTGACATGGAGTTGTTGCTAGTGCTTGTGTATGTCTAGCATTTTGATAAGAGAAAAGAGCAAGAGAAAAGAAACAGTTAGGTCACACACAAAAAAAGAAAAAAAAAAACCTGTAACAAAAGATCTGTTTAAAAGAATCCATTCTTTCAAATAAACTTTGAAGTGTTCAAATACTACAGTAACTGGCAACAGCAGGAGTTATATAAACTGAATTGTTAATATTTTCAGCAAACTGTTGAAGTGTATGTAACAATTTTGTAGAAAAACATGCATTAAAATGTCAGCTTTGGTTAAAATTTTTATTTCACTGAGGTCCATGGATTAATCTCAGATCTATGGTCACACAGTCTTCACATTCTACTTAAATAGGATATTGCTATTTTACTGTTTAAAATTTTTAAAAAGAAATAAAACCCACCCCCACTTTAAATGCTTTTCTGAAAATATACTTTTTATCTAATTTGTTTTGTCAAACTGGAAATGTTCCATCAGCAGCGGAACTGATGAAGGTTTCAGAACCTAAGAACTTGCATTTTTAAGACTTTATAGTCTCAACACCAAACTAAAATCGACACCAACAAGCCCAACTGCCCCTTATGTCTCCACTTCCCATCACCACATGCGGATTCCCTGCCATCTGAATCGTCCCATTCAGCCAGTTCCTTAATCATCAAGTCAGGAAGGCATGTGAGATATAGCTGGCCAAGACACGTGCAGGAATGACTGCTTACCTACTGCAAACCTGTTGCCTGACAGGCAGGAAAAAGCCTAACATCCGCTTGAGCTCCCACTGCAGATTTCTGTCTCAACCTCCACCCGTCCCCAAGAATTTTGGCCCTTCTCCTACACCTATACACTCTTCACAAGGCTTTCAAAAACTTGGTTCTTCCACTAAATTTTATCACAATTGTTTGTATTGGTGAACAATAGTCAAAAGAGGTTCACAGAAAGTAATTAGGTGGGCAGAGAAATTGTGTGCACAGCATTAGGAAACGACAAAGGAATATAATTGTTTTCATAATCTAAAAAAAAGAAAAACAACCAAACACTGGCATTGTGATAGCAGAATTTTAATATCGGAAGAAAGAACATGAAAGCAAAATTAGGAAAAAGGAAATATATTCTACTGTTATTTATATTCAAACCAGTGAGTACAATAGACCTTTAAGTGTATAAAGCTTCTTCAACAAAAAATAGGCATCTAACCTAAAAGCTACTCATCTGTTCAACACCAGCTTAGTCTGTGTTCGGTTCTCTACCCAAGAGCTTAAAATAGTATCTAAATTGAACTCCACTAAAGACCACACAAACACATGTCTCTTCAAATCGAGCATATACACACGTTTTCTCTTTCCCGACTAGGATGCTTGCTGAATTTAGGCCTATAGCAGAATATTTCTTCATCTTTACATACAGCTTTATATCGCTGGTATAAAAAGTTTTCCACATTTTTACTAAAACAGCTAAGACATTTACACAGAACTTACTTTCCAGTGGCCAAGGCCAAAAGACAACTAAATATGCAAGCTTTGAGGAAGATGGAAATTTTGATCTATTTGCATACCGCCCTGTATGAATTACTATGAACTGCAATAAGAAGATATTATGTCTTTTCCAAATAACAGTGAAGAAAAATCCACTTAAGTCTCTTTAAAATACAATGCTAAAAATAATTTACCTCAAATTCACATTACAATACCATTATGCATTTTTAACAAAGATGGAGCCAATTACAAGTTCATTTAATAGCTGACTTCTTGAACTATGGCAAAATCCACAATTATGCTCAATTTTCCTGAAACCGATGTGTCACTTGACCTGAGTTAAGAAGTGGTGGTTCAAATTTGGGTCATTTGAACAAAGGGTTTCCAGGCATGCAATAACCCAAACCAAAAGCCAGGCTTTTTCTAGGATCCAGGATTTTTCCTTTTATCCAATTCCTTCTTTTTCTAATTCTTATCTCCTATCCACTCAGTTGAATATTGATTGTGAGGATAATCCTCTATAGGTCTCAGCAATCATAGTTTGGCATTATCTAGTACCTCTTCTTCGTTACTGTAGGATCTTAATTTGTTTTAAAGGGAAATGAAGAGTTTGCCTAGTTCTGGCCAGTCAGTAGAGCTAAGTGAATGACATGCAGGCATTCACTTGCACTCACGGTGCAGAGATGTGGTTTGCCTGCAAACCTGAATCCTGCTCTTTGCAGATTTTGGAGAACAAGCATGAAAATCACAGTTCTGCTTTGGAAAATTTCGCCGCAACAGGTAGTTGTGTTTGAGAAGGTGCTGTAAAGCGTACTGCAACCTATGTGCTTACTCAGAATATCTTGCACTAATACAATGGAACATACCCATACTGATAAGGGGTTTTTTTCCACAGATTATATTCCTTACTTTTAGGAGTTAATCGCAACAAAGTGTCCTACACCAGATACACATACATCAACTGCTTTGGAATCCACCAGATACGCAATAGGGTCTACCATAAAACTGCAGCACAAACTTTAGCTTATTGAGCTAATTGGTTCATACAATAACCTACCCACCACTAAACAAACTGCTTTTCCAAAATGCTAAATTCTAAAAGACAGAAGTGTCTCAGAAAAAACTTAAAACCTCAGAAAAACCTTAAATCTGCCATGGCAAAGCTACATTGTTTAGTTTGAGGTTTTGAGGTCAGGAGAGTGAAAGTGGCAGAGAGCAAGGATCCGAGGATAGCAGCAGAACTCCTTTCATTGTTTACTGACAGACTCCGGCCTCTGCAGCCCCCCTGAGCTTACAATGCTGTCCCCTCCCAGTGTATGCTTTCTAAATGGAACACACTACTTGAGGCTCCCCCCTTCACTGCTCACACTGCAGTCAGGCATTTTCCTTCACTTCAGTACAGACATCCCCTAAAAAGATGATTCCTCTGATGCTGCCTCCCAACTCCATTCCTTGGTTTACTTGGGAGGACTTGACTATTTCATGAATGTTAATCCTGTTCTCAAAAATCAATCAGTATTTGATAGTGCAATTACCAAGCTAACTCTGTGTGTCTCAGGGCTCCTTTATGCGCCACATAAACCAGTTTGCAGGAGTTTTCCCCACCCCTCCAAAAAGCGCACTTTCACACTGCCAACTTGGTGCACAGAGAGCTCCTGTCACTTTTACGCCCCCCATATATCACTCTGTGCACCCTGAAGAGCTTTACCACCCATCTGCAGCAAGTCCTAAAACTTCTGGGAAAGCTTTAGATATACAGTAAAGGCATAATGATCGTTCCTGCTATGCACAGTACGTCCCAAGGCTTGAGAAGCCTTTAACTCTAGTACAGACACATAAGGGTGGTACTCTGGCACTGAGAAGGACCACAGCAGATCCTCCACAAAAATGCCAGATGGCAAGAGCATGGTCCAAGTGAAAACCAACCAAACAAAAAAACCCCTTACACACTTACACCCCACAGCCCACAAACACCACACTGCTGTGGGATAGTGATGTTCAGTCACACCGAATAGAGATTTCCCCACTCTTTTCACTCTCTCGTATCCCACTGCAGTAGGATCTGAGCACCTCCCCTGAGAATCAGGATGGGTGAACTGAGGAGGGTTATCACTGTCACCTCTACCATGACTGATAAAAGTCAGCTGTACCTTCTGAATGCAGTTATCTTTAATTTTGTTACCGGCTACAGTCTCAATACACATACACCGTCGTGTGTATCTTTGCCCACATCAACATTTCAGAGTTTTGTTTTAATTAGTAACACTCCCCCTCCCAACATAAAAAAGGACAACTGTGTTTTTCTGGATCTCTTAAACTATACACATTTTTAAACGCCCAGTACAAGCCAAAGCTCAAAACCTGAGACAGAAGTTTTTATCAGAACCAAATAAAAGGCTGATGGTTCTTCCCAGCTAAAAGGAAGGCCAGAAGAAAACCTCATCTGAAGAAGCAGAGACAGAATTCAAATTCCAACGTTATTCCAGACCTTCCAAAACCATTCTGTATGTACGTCTCAAAGGAAAATTTAAAAAATCCTTCACATGTTAATCAAAGAGTAGTTAAGAATTTCTTATTTCAAATTTTTCCAACTTAACTGATCTGAACTAAGCAGTGTTTGCTGAGACATTACAGGGATGCACAAAAACGCTGCCCAAACGGCATAGTCCTATCTCAACACAGCATTTGGACTGGAAGCTCAGTCAAATTTCTTGGAATTAAATTTCACAGAACAAACAGGCAATTCAATTATACTAACTCACATAATGTAACTCTACAGCTTATTCTGCAGCCTTTCGTGAACCTGTCTTAGGAAGCTGCTCATGCAGATGAAAACAAGCTTTACAGCATCATCTCCATAAATGGTCATTACTACTGTATCACAAAGGATTTAACTTATTTGAAAAGGAAAAACAAAATTAATTTCAAATTCCAGTTCCCCCCACAGGAACAATGTGGTAGCGGAAGTGATTATATACCCTGATAAAAGAATGTATTCACTGCAACGACAGACTGCTGTGAAAAACACATCAAGCCCAAATCAATTCTGACAACTCTTCCCTAGAAAAGGACACAAAAAAGTAATATATTAATACAATATTCTGAAGTAGGTATTTATCTCAGAAGAAAACAAAACTTGTTTTAATATTAAAATTTCAAATTTTTGGAGGAACACATTATGAATTTATAACCTAGAAAAGCAAATGCATATAAATGGTGTCACAAGGACTTATGAAAAAAAAAAAGAGTAAGATATTATAAGTGAAGGAACTAGCCACAAAAAGTCACTTCCAAATATCCAGTGGATACTTGTTAAAAAATCATAATCACGCTTAGTAACTTCATTAGAAAAACTGAACACCAATTTTCCTGACGATCTAAAGCTTTATACAAAGAAGGCAGAAAATGAAGCAGAGAGCTTATGCAGAAAGAAACCACAGGATGCAAAAGGTTAAAAAAAAAAAAAGACATGTTGATATTTAAATTCCACAAAGAATATTTCTGTTTCAGTTTAATTCATTTACAATTTAAGTTCTAGAAATATCTAGAGTCTCTGTTGAGCATTTGCTCTAGCTCTACCTTCCTACTAAATATAAGACTTGCAACATTTTTTTATAGTAATATTATCCATTTAATCATTTTTAAGACTATACAGTGGTAAAGTTTCTGTATTCAGAAGAACGTAGAAATATTTAAAATGTTCCTATTATAGATTATAGATTTAACTACAAAAATATATTTGACTTGCTGTAAATATATAAATAGTACAATATGACAAGATTTTCATCCTTCACTTGGATTAAACAGAGGTCTGCTAAAATGGGATATTACCGTTTTTCACCTTACTGAAGTGTAGGCCATTAAGTCATAAACCTTGTAATTACAAGTAGACTAGGGAGAACAAAGCAATTAGGTTCTGTTTTTCTGCAAGTCTATTTTCTAACTGTCTTCAACTTTAAAAGCATATTTTAAATAGTAGGACACAAAATAGCTAGTATTTCAATATATCTTGGTTAACTTTTACATATATATACACACAGTAGTATCACTTTTTGTTAAAACTTATAATGATGATGAGATAATCGAAGTACAAAAAGAATGTAATTCAAAAAAAATAAAATCATACACAGCACAAAGCATAAACAAAAACTGTGGTGTTCAAAGTTCCCCACACAAGAAGCCTCATGTATAGGATATGAATTTTAGGAGTTCTCAGACTCAACAGGAATATTTTCAAGGCAAATTAACAAAATGAAATAACAAATCACATGGACCAGTCAGCACTACTCAAAGAGTTACACAACTTAATCCCAATAAAAACTGTCACACTCACTGACCGCAATCTCTAATTGCTCTTAAACCAAAACACCAAAGCAGCAAATTGACTCTAGCTTTGAATTTGGAGTTTCAGAAAAACACTGAATAGTGAGTCTCACTTAACCCAATAGTGTCAAAAAGAATACAACAGAACCAGAAACAAGCCTTATTTATGAGAAGCACGAGTCACAAATAGCGTAAACAGGTACACATCCTCAAGTTCATAATCTTGCTATGGAGAACCAAGAAATATCCAGAGCATACTAAAAAAACTAATTTTTTTTCAGTGATGATTCTTGAAGTTGACACCACTAGTTGAGGAAACACTTCAAGGGACTAGAGAAAGTTGGTATTTCAATTGTTTTACCCTCTTCTGACAATGTTTTGGCATGCCATATGGAAACAGACACATCTGTCAGATACTGACTGCATCTCAGCAACCAAACTACATAGAGTTAACACAAGCTTCAGCATCTTTGCTAAAAAGCAATGCTCTAGGTACCAACAGCCAATTAATTCATGGTTCCCCAACTGGATGTCAAACATTCTCACGTGAATGGGACAAATGTTTTCCAAAGCTGAGGTCAAAAAAGCCATTTCTCAACTCTTGCTGCTCACTCTGTAATCCCATCATCATTAGTGTCATTTGTTTGGTGGGCAGCAAAAGTGATCCTTGCAGAGTACCACGAGAACTGTCATTATTTAACTCTCTGCGTTGTCCCTAGAGTTTGGTATTTGCTAGCAAATAACAGGAAGGAAAGACCAGAGCACCAAGTGGTGCAGATTGCTAAAAAGGCAATGTGCTATCTACAAGTATATGAAGCACGTGCTGTAATTTCATAATTATCAGCTTAAATGCTTACCGTTTCAGTGACGTCTCAGCACACACCAGTGAATTTCAAAGGAAAGATTTTCTAAAACTTCCCAAATTACTAAACAGAAATTAATGAAATAAAACTTCTTGGAGTATCAGTGGCACCTGATTTGGATTGTTTAAAGCAGTCACTATTCAATTACAAAAATCTAAGCCTTTCTTCATATTATAAACCTCAAAGTATTTTAGGATTTTACATCATAGGAAAAAATAAGAAGTGTGCTTGATGATTATCGAATCTATGCCATTATAATGCTCCTGTATATGCACTGGAATGATTACATCATGAAATTTCAACATAAGTAACTGAAGTGGAAGAGAAGGAAAAGCATATTGACTTACTTTCTCTGTAGTTACAGTAAGAGATGGAACCAAGGATGGTGACGACTCCGACTGCTTCTTATATTTTTGCTTGTGTTTATCTTTCTCTTTATATTTCTAGAAGTTACAAAAGACAATATAACCTAAGTTCAACTTCTTCTTTAACATAACCCATTTTATGCAGCATCAAGCATTATTGAAATTTGAATAATGACCTGTGTTACCTTAATGGAAGTAACAATAATGTTTTTAAATTTGTACAGTATAATTTTATGAAAGCACATGAAGTATTTATATTTGCTGCCAAAATACACAACCTGAAATTCCTCAACTAGAGACAGCGTTTATGAATCCACTGTTAGTATTATCTGTCTTGCCAATATTCCAATAATCAACAAAAGAAACTCAGTTAAAAACAGACACAGCTTTTACTTCAGAAACCTTCCAGTTCTCACCAAAGATGTCTGTCTTCCTGCATTTCTACACCTGCACAGTAATTTGTCATTGGAATATAACTGTAAATTAATGCAAGGTTTAACTTTGGCTCTCTTACCAACATCTCCATGCATAAGATTGTGAAATTTGATTTGGATTTCATTCCCAAAAAGGTTTACATACCAAGTAAGTATCTTCCACGTTAAACTTAACAAAATACCAAACAGAGAAAATATTTCTTAACCTAGAGCCTTCAGAGTATAATAGAAGTCTTCCATACCAGTAAAAATCAATTCTTAGAGAAATCACTTTGGTAGCAGTCTCAACTGAAAATGATTTGTCAAGAGGAAGACAAGAGGGATACAAGAACAGGGGGAAGGGAGGGGGCACAAATGACTAAGAGCCTGGAAGAAAATGCTTTAAGTTCTATAAAGTGAAGCATCAGCAACCACATCAAATTCCACTCCCAGATCCAAAAGATCAACACAAAGTTTGCCAGGACAGCTTACCAAGGTTGCAGCTTACCACTCAAGGCCACTGCAGAGGTACGTTACCCAAGGGCTTTTTGCATGCCAAGATCTCACCCACAGGTCTGCTGACCTGAACTCTGCATTCCCTCCTCCTTTTAGGTTATAACTCCTCTAACAAATCGCTCCTCATTTTTTCTTTCTTTTTCTTTACTTTTTTCTTCCTAAGAAAGGTTCAGAAGTCCTACTTCTGAATGTAAATTGACTCCAGATGCAAATGACATCAAAGCAGAGAACATTTCACTGAAGGAAAACCTTTGAAAGGAATGCTCAGGTTTTACACCAATAAGAATAAAAATTTCGGCAACAACCTGCTGAGATGAAGAGACTCAGCTCCCACAAAGCAGTTGCACCCTCTTCTCACCAGAAAGATCCATACAAAGCATAATAAGAGTTCTGAAATACCTTTTGGATACAGAAAGGGAGTAACACAGGGTCAAAGGACACACAAACTAGCTATCTACCCAAAAACCGAACAAACAGTTGGGCGTTCACAGACAACTCCCTGCATGCTTCACGTCTGTAAGACCTCTCTGATCAGTCACAGCTCTCAAAAACAACCCCACAAAAAAACACCACAACACAGCAGCAGCTCACTAAGGTAAACATCCATCCAGAAAGCCACATGGAAACCCACCATCCTAGGGAAGGTAATTATATCGGATGTCTGACCTTTTACCAATTCTACTGCAAGGAAAAAAGGGGCAGAAATCGCACTTTACAAGGACTGAAAATAATATTGCTTCTAAATGAAAGCTAAGGGAGCCCTGAGGGCAGGCAGATCCCATGTATTCCATGTATATACTCAGACTTAATTTTAAGATTCATTGGCATCAGTCCAGATGTTCTAAATACCTGTATTTTAATACAGTCGCAGAGCTGATAAATGCAATGCTACATTCTGTAAAAAACAGGATTTAGCAGAAGACACATTCTGAGGAAGATGACGTTAAAAAAATGCAAGGCCAACTACAAAACTGACAAAGGAAACTTCAGTCTTGGTTCACAAATAGGGTAGCTCAACAGACCAGATTCAGGCAGCTCCTGAAGCCCTTCTTATTGTAAGAAAAACAAGGCGCGATCGCCATGCAGCCATTGGGTAAGCAACTGTGACATTATTCATCCTGCAACTTGAATGTAGCTAAATACCAATACAAAATCCCTAGAGTTCATTTGTCATGGTTATTCAGAAAGCTTTGTTTATCACCAAGGATCTCATTTTTGGGTTTTGTTTCTTATCTAAAAAAATTATGTAATACCTTTTAATTCCAATAGCTACATACTACAAGATAAGAATCATAGAATCACGGAATGGTTTGGGCCGGAAGTGACCTTGAAGACCATCTAGTTCCAACCCCCCTGCCATGGGCAGGGACACCCTCCACTAGACCAAGTTGCTCAAAGCCTCATGCAGCCTGGCCTTGGACACTCCCAGGGATGAAGAAAACAAATATGGTGCAAGATTTCTGGAATTCTATAGCACCTTCTGTACACTAAACCCTTGTGGGGCAGGGCGTAGAGGGGTGAAGCATATTTTGATTGCTTCTATTTCTTCCACAAAGATTCAATCTACAAGATTATTACATAATACGACTTTACAAATACAGTTTTATTCCATCTCTTCAGAATTTTTAGCTCATTTACACATTGGATCACTCTAAAGAACAGCACTTCCTAACTCATATTCTTTAATGTACTTTCAGAGGAAGCATTTATCAGACTACTGAATGAAAATATCATCTGATCCAAGTATCAAATTAAGGATATACTTGTAATTTTATCTTAGCTCTGATCTGTTATCAAGAGCACAAATGTTATCAAATCTATCTTTCCACAGTTTGGACCTCAATGTCTGGGAAGACTGAATACTGCAAATGAATGGCTTTTCCAGTACAGACAGAATGGACGAGTTCAGCTTTTCTCTAACATTATTATTAATTCATAACATTTCCACATGGAAGTATCATTTAACCTGTTGAAGGTATTTACGCTTATTTGCAATTCATTTTTGTCTCATGAACACACAGCCTCCTCCAAAGAGGTTTCCACAGTACTTCATTTCATTAAACCACATTCAAGTTCAGTATTTAACAATTCACTGTTACAAAAGAAGGAAAAAAAAGTTTCCTGACCCCTCGCTCACCTTTTCCCCCTTCTGTGTGCCAATTCAAAGTGCTAAAACAGCAGCAAGAAAATCCAAGTGGACAGTTTTCTGTTGTTTTAGTGAGCGAAGTTATTTCACTGAAGGAGCATGAGAGATGGACAGTAACAGGTACAAGAAGAGGTAGATGCAGAACAGAGGAGCAAGAGTTCACGTGCTCAGGGAACAGGAGATTAACTTCTGTTTTGGAAGAATTAAAACACATGCACACTATCAGCAAGCACCATGCTCAGCTCTTCAGACAAAACTGCTTGGGCTGACCTCGAACTATTCCATTTTTATTGCCTTCTCTGTTACAAAAATCAGAACCCCCCACTACGTTTTGTTGTCCCAAGATTTCAAACCTTAACAACATTTAAAAATCCATCTTCCTTAGAGGTTCTTGTTAGCAAAACCACCTGAATGTCTGAATCTCTAATCTTTCAGCCACTGTTTTTGACTCCTTCAAATAATGTGAACATATCAGAACGTAGATTCTATTGGGACAGAGTACTCAGATAGTGCAGAAAATCCATAAATGACAAAAGCACCTATCTTTCCATCACTGAAGCTTGTAAATCCAGAGCTGCTACCATCACAACTAAAGTTTTTAATAGAAAGCTGCGTACAGATTTTGTTAATCCTCAATGCAAAGAGCTGCCTGGCCTCTTATTTGTGACTGGTAGCTATTAGTAATATAATCATAACAAACCCAGAATGAAAGATGCCCATGGTCCACAAGTTTCAAACGCAAATCCAAATCTATCTTGTTTTGACAAGCACAGCCCTGGCTCAGGCATTCATCTATCTATCATTTATACGGTATAAAAAGCAGGAAAATTAAATGCAGTAGCAGTGTTGCTGCAGTCACAGTAATAAAAGGATGGTTTACAGGGAGAGGTGGAATACAACTGCCAGCATTATTCAAATACATACATACATATTTAGCTCTAAGCATGAAACTTATTCTTAAGTACCAATCCTTGATACAGTTACTTAAAAGACTCAAAAACCTCACTTCAATACAGGGGATAATGGTCAGAATTTTAACCATCAATGGTAAAAATACTTAGGAATGAATAAGAATGCCAGCCAAAGCTTCTCTTAGGTCCTAGATTAATGCACAACTTTTACTCAGAGTAAGCTATTCTTCTTTTGATATTTAACATTAAAATATGCCTTTTCTGTTATTTACACAGTTTAATATTAATGGTTAGCGACAGATACTCAGTGCTAAACACTTGAGTAGCACTTTTTAACTTCAAAAATGGTGTAAGACTAACTACATCAAGACAATTATTTATTGTCCATGCTCACCTTCACTTCTTCCTATAAAAATAGCAAGTATTTAAAGCTTCAAAATATGTATTATGTTATATACTGTGAAATGCGCCGCTGTCAACAAGGTACCTTAAAGATACCCATCAAATACATGTCAAGAAATAGGCAAACAGAATGGCAAGCAAAAGGAATACATTTAATTTTCCTGGCTCAGCCAGATCACCTGTAACTGCCTATGGTCTACCAGCACACAAAACATTGTGCCTAATGAACAGCATGTATGCACAACTTCATTAAAAATTATCAAGATTACATTCTAGAAACTGTTACAAAGTCAATATAAAGTATTAATAATCTTGTATTAATCTAGGAACCAAAGGAAAGAAAAAAATTATATTTTAAAGCATCTTTTGCTTCTACATCTCTCACACATATAGCTACAGAACTGAAATGCAGGAAGACATATTGCTCAACAGAAACAAAAATGAAGTGGTAACCTTCATGACCTATTTTTAATGTTTAACATTGCATAATTTTCTCAAGCAAGAGATGGTCACATTTCTTCCAAATTCAGCTTACTTTTTACCCCAATTACTCCAAAGTTACTCTCCCCTATCTTATAATGTGGCAGAGTACAAACATTGAGAACTTAAGCACACAACAGAATCACAGAATGGTTTGGGTTGGACAGGACCTTAAAGATCATCTAGTTCTGACAACCCTGAATGTCTTCAGATAAATGTTTGAGGATTTTGCCACCCTTGGAATATCAGGTTTACAGTCTACAGAGACAATTATCCCTATTCACTGTTAACTTTGTGCACAGGTTCTGCAGGGATCAGGGTTTGAGTTAGTTTACTTTCATGGTGAAAAGCAGAAGACTAAAGTGTGTTCTTTGAGGGCAAAGGGACAGCTGCAGCTACTGCAGCCATACAATGTTCCTAGGTACACCCAAGGTGGGGTGTTTGCCATTTTGATTTTACAATTAACTAATCCCAGGTGCCAAGCTTAATACTGTTATGAGGTGTTTGTTGTGCTAAGCTACACAAAAAGCACCAGGGTTTTTCCCATAATATATATGATGTGCTACTGTAAAGGCAGAAAAAAATAGTCAAATCAGTAATTCCATAAGCATAACAGCAGCATGTTAGTAAGTCCCTACTTTTCCTCTTACTAAAAGAAAACTCCAATAAAAACTGAGCTTGTGTGCTTATACTGCTTTCTGACCTCCAGAAGAGATCATTTTGCTGTGCCATCTATACCAGCTGGTGTGAGTTCCAGTAGATTACACACCACTGCCTATCAGACTGACAAAGAACACAGCACAAGTCAACACACAACTTTAGCAGGCAACAGATCAAACAAGATGCCACCTTTGCTCTTGATCCTGCAGACTTCCAAAGATATATACTACTGAATATACTCAGATAGAGTAGCTTTCTAATGAAATTTTGTTTACACGATCACACTCTGTCAGTCCTTCCAAATAATTAGACTTCCAACACAATTTGACAAGAAGAGATATATTAAAAGAGAAAAAAAAAAACCAACATATATATATATATACACTCCTGCAAAGTCAGTAAAACACAAGTGCCCAGAAACAGAAATACTATTCGTTGGCACCAACAGTGAAAGACTGCAACTTGATGTCACCCCTTTTGGAGCACAAGGGAACCCACAAAAAACTCAGTCTTAGGAGACAGGAACCAGGGTCTGCAGCTCATGGGTAGATATTTAAGACCATCTATGCACAGAGCAACATATGGTATGTGCTTATTGACCAGTTTTTAGAGGTGTTTTAGAGGCATCATTCTTTCCCTCTGACTCAACAGAATTTGAAACAAGTCAGCATGGATAAGCATTGCCATTACCATCCATCCCACATTATTTTCACTTGAATAATATTTATCTAGCATTACTTCAATAATGAAGATTGAAGTAATTTCAAAGTGGTTGCAAAACACTTCTAGTTCTCTTTAGCATTCTTAGAATTTTGCTTCATACGTCAAGAACAGTTGAGAATATTGAACAGTCAAATCTATTAAACTGATTGAGAAGAGTTTCTAAAACTACTAAAAATGCATAAATACTGCATTACTGAGATGAGTCTGGGGATTTTTCCCTAAAACGTTATGCAAAACCGCCAATGTTCAAATAACATCATTAAGTTTTTGAAATAAGGCAGTTAACAGAGGAATGACATAATCAGAAATGCCTTTGTCACACTGTGCTTTATACAGTACTATAAATTGACTTTTTAGGACTAAATCAGAATTCGTTTTTTTAAAAGGGAAAAAAGAAAAGCACGGCTTATACAGCTGAATGGTAACCCAAACGAACTGCAGCCTGTTCCTTGCCACAGAATCTTATGTGATGCACGGCAGATCAATTTTATCTTTTCACACTTGGTTATCCAGACAGTGAGGAATACCTAATGAACACTTGATCTGAGAGTTTAGGACTCTATTTGTAACAGCCCACACAAATCTTTAAAATAAACAGTATCAAGTGCCTTTCTCCCAAATGAAATTCATAGCCCTAACATACGAATGTAGGCTCCTTCATGACATATTGGGAACGTTTGGGTAGTTCTGAATGCAGTTCACAAACCAACGGACACCTAGCCTACGGAAACTTTCAATGAGTAGAGGTGTGTTTCAAATTTTCCCTTCCCATGGGCCTAACAACCAAACTCACGGCTACAGCAGAAGATGCTGAAGGTCACCCACTTCCTCAAACTCCTCTTACATGTTCCAGTTTCTCCCCTCAGAATCAGAGAAATCGCAACGTTTCTTGAAGAACAAGACAAGCAGCAAGAAGATGCCCGTGACCGATACCCTTTAGCTAGCAGCTCAGTGTTTTAAAACACTTGTCCTGGCTCCTGCATTTTAGGTTCTCAAACTGACAGCCTCCAACTGCTGTAATGGCACATGCCCTCGTGCTCCTTGTCTCTGTTTTGTTCTTTTTGCCTCTTCAACCACCACTTCTTACACATTTGCAGTCTTCAGTCACAAGCCACATTTTTGTTTATTTTACATCATATGAGCCATTACAGAAAGAGTTTTACATTTCCCCTTCCTGCTCAGCCCAGACCAAAGCACTTCCAGCAGAAAAGGAATTTGTGTAATTCAGCTGGTATATAGTAGTCACTTACTATGTAGTAAATTCACCTTTTTCAGAAGCCATAAACAAGTAATGCTAGTAAGCTTGCCTAATTGTCACCTAAGTGGCAAGAAACATTTCCTTTACACTAAGGTCAATACCAGACATGTTTAGTTCTTTCTTTAGTCCCTTCCAAATGTAAGGCTGCCAGGAACACTAGCAAAGCAAGATACACTTCCAGAGCCTCATGATGCTTAAGCTTCCCTCCAAAAAGCTCAGGGTAAACACTTGGCCCCTGAAAACACTGATAACATAACAGGATCTCAAGCAACATACTACCAACACTACTTAGGAGGCACACAGCCTCAACTCCAATAATTTCTAAACATTTCTGCCACAAAAACTAAAAATACTTAACTAACAATTGCAGTAGCAATCTGAATACAACTACGCTATTTATTCTGTAGTTTCAAATTCCTCATTAAAATTAAATCATAGCAAAGGTCTGTTGGTGGAGGGTGTGGGGTGTGTGTTAGTTATTATACCCTTATATATTTATATATATCGATTTTGTAAGCACAGTGCCCAGAAGAGACTAAATACATATTATGAAGGAAAACATGTTTTCAACTCAGTGTCTGTTTACAAAAATGACAGCTACCCTTATCAACATCTTCTTTCAACCTCTTCTTAATGCAGAGTAATATTTTATATGCAAATGGATATCTTTTGAAGGCTGAGCAATAAAAATGGTTCCAATCCTCAACTCATCTGGCTTCTGCTTCGCAAAATGGAAAGCTGTAAGGATGCCTAAAGATCAGATTATCCAAATTTCCAAAGAACAAAGATGTAAGATAAAGTAGAAACTAGAATGCCCTTAAGGGGGGTTGGGGGGGAGACATCACTGTATCTGGGAAGATAGATATGTATATTTACTGTAATATGACAACAACCTAGATTCCAAACAGATTTACAGAAGAGGAAGATAAAGAAAGTCACCCTAAAAAATGACCCTACTCCTCCCAGATACACTGCATATTTGATATACTGTATCAAGTAAGACATCACATGCAGAAAGCAATCAAATTTACCAAGAGAATGAGTCTCCATTCCACATACTGTTCATTGACTAAAGATCAGTATTTTGCAAATCACAGGTCATTCTTTATCTATAGAACATGTAAGAATAGAAGTGCCAAACAAAAAATCTGTAGCCACAAGAAGTTAGGTGATAAACAGGAATAGAAAGGTGCGTGTACAAATGCACCTGAAGAGGTTTCCTCATTGAACCCTAGTACCTCTAGTTTATCACCTGTGTTATTCATTATTCAGTGCTTCAAGAACAAGATTTCCTTCATGCTTTTCAGCAAAAATTAAATTTATCAGAAAGTCCTACTATTAAGCAGATGTGCCACATAATTAGCAACGACAAATCCACTTACTTTTTTCTCCTTCTCATGATGTTTATCCTGAGAGTGAGAGGAAGAATCACTTAAACTTTGATCATATGACCTATTAGATCCCCGTTTGCTCTTTTTCTAAAAAGAGAAAATAGATTTATGGATAGAGAAAAGGAACCATTTGAATAAATAAAAAGTATAAAGCATTTCAACTGATAAGATGCCTTGCTGCTTGAAGAAGAAAAACCTTCAGTTACTGAAAAACTGGCAAGTTACTAACACTAATAAAATAAACAAGACCACCCAAAGTATACCAGGAAAAAAGCCTATTCCTTTATCAACTTTAAACCTCGCACGAATTTGCAAGAGATGCTTTCCACAAAAAAATGAGATATACCACTTTTTAAAGGTTAAAAGATGCTAGATATATTTTCAAGTTTTCGCAACATAAAACAGAAAAGATGCTGCTCTAATGAGTATCACATGAAGCCACAGTGCTAACACTGCCACACGCTTGAAATGCACTGTGAGGTGGCTGTTTCATGGCTTCATGATTTATTATTCAAATGACCTGCCTGCAATATTTTCATTTAAATAGTTTAAAAAACAAGGTACGGGATGATTTGGTCATGTATGCATTTACAAGCAGCAGATATAATTGCCTGTGTTTCTGTAATATTAGAGAGCCTAGGCTGGGACTGCAAGTACTTTCTGCTAGGCCAGTGTTCAAAACGTTTGTTATTATGTCATAACTGAGGTAGCTTTATCAAGACACTTCAGGTCAGTGTTTTGCCAACAGAAAGTTTTCAGTGGTATAGGACATACACCACACACACCATCTTCAGCAGTAAATACTAAACACCTGCATCTACTAGGCATCAACAGTCATCCTAAAGATAATAATCCTCAAGAAACACTAAAACACTGAGACAATCTTGTCAGTCTTTAGTGTTCTTACCACTACAGTTTTGTAATGGAAAGCTAACTACTACTTGTCCAATATGGAGTTACGTCTTTATCATTAAACTTGCTTTTTAAATAAAAAGAAGCCGTAAGAACACACATCTTCTTAATCATAGCTACACTGGAACATACAAACCAAATGCATGATTGTCTAAGAGCTTGCCTTTACTGCTATGTAACAGACCATTTCTGCATTTTGTATTATTAGCTCAAGATAATGAAAAAAATCGTGGCTTAGTAAGGGCCTAGAAGCCCTGACTTAATTATGAAGCAAACTCATCAGTACTCACAAGAGAACACAGCTAACCTCACCAAGCTTATCTTCTAGAAGGCCCTGTGTTTTTACCTCCCTGCAGCCTACTCAAAAGTCACTCAAGTATTTACCTTTTGTAGCCGTGAAAACAAGTGATCAATAAGTTTAACTATACTTACAGCACTATCTGAACTCAAATTTATTTATTTTAATTTTCATAATTCAATATTCCTAAACAACATTTTTTTAAACATCAGTAAGCCCTTCAAGGCCAAACACTCACACCCATACACATAAAGAGATAACAGGAACTGTCAAACTGGTGATAAGAAGTGACAGGAAAGACTCCAGAGGTCTGATTCAAAACCTAGTAAAATAACAGAGAAGTTTCCAAGTGTTTTGTTTGCTTGTTTGTTTTTTGAAAATCAAACCTCAAGCCACTTCCTTAAGGTGGTGTTTCAGAGAATATCCACTGGCTACAGGGTGAGAGAGAGAACAAAAGGAAAAACTCTTCAAAAGAGTAACAAGCACAAAGAAATGCAGGGTTTATTTATTCTCTAATATAGAGGATAACAAGTGATATTTTCTAGATTATTCCAAAATGGACTAAATTCCTAGAAGCCAACTAATCAAACTGCAAAAGAAAACATTACAGGAACTTAATGGAAAAAAAAAAAACAAAACCCACCACAAAATGTGCATGCTATTTCTGGCAGAGGGAAAAAGCCACACATCGAGAAAGTAACTACTTATAGAAGCATTTTCAGCTAGTATTTCTGTAACTGTGATTAAAACATTGCTTTAACAAAATACAATCTACTCTCTGAGCTATGTGAAAATATTATTTCCGGTGTTAATAGCAATTCAGAGTGAAAAAATAAGTTAGTGACATTTATTTATAAAATTTAACAGATACATACCAGTTTACTAAAATGGTATTTACAGTAGCCACAGTATTGGACGTTATCTGCACCATTGCCTTCTTCTTCACAAAGAAGTCCTGCAAACTGTGCACTAAAAATAAACCATTCAAGAAAAGCAATTTTACATCAAGTTATACCACAGTATCACAGCTGATAATGTACAGATAGTTATATCTGCATTTAAGAGAAGATATTTCCACACAAGTGACTTCTAATGGCATGCAAGCACATAAGCAACCTTTGCAGCCCAGTGAAAAAGACACCTGGTTTACACTTTGGCCTGACAGATTTTCAAGCTATGAAAAAGGTATGTTTCTTATGCAGCTACTCCCACAAATAAACCAATCAAGCAATTTGCAATTATTCTTAGCTCATATTTAAGCCAGAAATTATCTACAGAAACAACAGGGTTTGGATCTACAGTACAGTTTTGTTAAAGAAGGAAGTTGCATACATCCTTCTCTGCTTTGCCAGGAAAAATACTAATTTTTTTTTAATAGAACAATTACATAATAAATCAAACCATATTTATTGGTTTAAAAGACTGTGGCAGGTTAATTTCTTTTAAAAAGCACAAGACTTACAAGCTTCCTTGCCTGGGCTAATTATTACCTTATTCTACCACATTTTTTTAAAATCAGTTCTGCTTTTCCCCATTTGTAGTGTTGATTTATTTTCTTTATCAAAACCAACTTAGACACTGAAAAACTAAATATTCAATTTCATTCCCCTATCATTTTCATTAGCATAATAATGCAATATTACAGTCAAAATGATGCACGGCAGTACTTAAATGAAAGAACAATATATAAGGCAGTTTATTTTCATTGCTTTTTTAAAATCACTTTCACCTCATTTACATGTTATGTTCTTGGGCAATCCAGAAATACTGCTTCCTAAATACATGCACACCTACAGCAGATGCCAACTACAGAAAACATTTAACGGGATCTCTTTAAGGGAAGATTTATTGTTCTAAGCTTGCCATACAAAACCACATAGACTCAAGCTTGTTCTTCTTCAGAAATTAGTTTTGTTAACCCAAAATTGATACACCCCGCCCTGGATCTCTGTCTTCTGTAGTTTTCACATTTGCCTTCCATATTTAAATATTACAGAAGCCTCTCAATATCCTCAGTCACAGCCCTCTCTGACTAGGTATCATTTTAGAGTGTATACCTGGGGTTTTGAGAATCAAAAAAAGTCTAAAAATTGGCAAAATAAATAATTTTTAACCTAATTCTCATGTTATTTATGGTATTCACTGAAAACAGGGTTTTGGAAGAAAGAAAAAAGATGAAAAGGACTCTTGTATGCAGCCAAGTGTTTGAAAGAAGAGAGACATTTTCATCCAAACACTTGGATGTATGTATTTTTTTCACATCTGTAAGTC
Source organism: Eurypyga helias (assembly GCF_000690775.1). Taxonomy (NCBI): domain Eukaryota; kingdom Metazoa; phylum Chordata; class Aves; order Eurypygiformes; family Eurypygidae; genus Eurypyga; species Eurypyga helias. The sequence continues at coordinate 43,536 of NW_010234104.1, read as the reverse complement.
ACCTCTTTACATGGTATTGCACACTATGGAGGAACACAATCCATTTTCACCTTAAAAAGAAACTTGACATTGATCACACCCAATGAAAACTCAGATGCTTATGAAAGGGTAAAACCTCCCAGATAATCAAGTAATTAAAAGAAAAAAAGAGAAGAGTTGCCAAGAAATCTGTGCCTAAACTGACAGAATTATATCCTTTAAGATTTGCACAACACATTCAACATATCACTTGATTACACTGAAGACAATATATTTAAGTAATTACACTGAAGACAATATATTTAAGTAATTTAAGTAGGTGTGCAAATACCATTTCCCTGACCAAGCTGGTCATGAAAAAGCATACTGGGGCACTCATAAAAGAGCCAGGTAAATCCACAGGTTACGTGGCTAGACAGCCTGTGTAAATCTGCTATCTATTGCAAAAGAACTACAGCTAATTTTGAAAAAACAAATAATGCCTGTAAATTTTGGGGTAGAACTCCTTTTGTCCCCCTTTACCTGTTGACAAGTGGTTTAATCTAATTAAATTTAATCCAGCCTCTTTTAGAAGCCCACTAAGTGAGGCCAGCATCTCCTGAATGCAAGCAAACCTAAATATCTTAAAATAGAGTGAATCAGAAGGTAGACACAGCTGTTTTTCTCCAACAACTATACATGAAACCTAAATGAATAGTTCGGGATAGACGTGTACCATTTAGATAAAACCAGTGAGGTGAATTGCCCCCAAGTGTTTGGGAATCTGTACTGGCAGGGGTTAGTCCAGAGCATTTGTGTGTATAGCTCAATAGTTCTTCCCACTGATTCCCCAAAAGTAAACAGCACACCAGTTAGCAGGTAAACAATGTCTTCACATTTCCACAGCCTATAAAATATCATCTAAGAAAAAGAAGTAAGACAAAAAATAAACACTAAACCTTATTCAGAGGAGCACACAGCATTTCACACCAGAGTATCATCATACAGGTTTTGCAGCTCACAGCCATGTCTATGCTGCCCCTGCCATATTGTTAGTAACCGCCATTATAATAAGGTATTTCTATACAAACAACTGCGCTGTATTTCCTTACTCAGAAATACAGCGAATAAAGAGTTTATTCATTACATTGTGTGCAGTGATTCTTTCTGTAACATCAGGGATATTAAATAATAAAACATACTTACCAGGTTACGTGAAAAGCTTGTCGACATCCATGTTTATTACACGTCATACAAGCACCGGTGGCTGCTTTACTTTCTCGGCCTTGTTCATCACAAATATAGCATGTCTATCAAAGACAAAATACTTAATGTGATAAAAAGCATACAAATAAAATCTGTGTAACTCACAGGAGATTCCAGGGTACTAGATTTTATAGCTAAGCTTATGTAAGAACTTCTTTATAATTAGGTTTGTTTGCAAAAGGAAATCACCTGATAGATGCTTGGGGTCTGTGTAACATTTCACCAACACTAAAGCAGTAGAAATCCTAATTTACTTAAATTCTACACAGCTATTTAACTAGTCAAATGGTTAAAATGCCAAAGGTTAATAGCATTAGGCTTCAAGGCTTCCCTTGCTTTCAAGTTTGTGGTTATGTCTTCTAGGCTGCAATCACCTTCACATCCATTTAACATTATCTGTGTTGGTGGCATTCAGAAACACCAGATTAGACTGAGTGCCTAATGGTACAAGACACTATATGGTATAGATGCAGATCTCTACAAAAGTCCATAAAAACCTGCAAACTTAAAATTTTATTTGTACATTTGATGGAAAGAATTTTCAGAAGTCTCATAGCATGCTTCAATATACATCTGATGCCTTTAATTAAATATGGCGTTTAAGAGAACTCTGCTTTAATTTCAGCATGACTTAGCCCCATAAACAACTTAGAAACTAATCAAGCAATAACCTTCTGTAAACAAAGCTTAAATTAGTATATCAAACCCATTTCAACCTTAAAAACAAGCTGCAATAAAAAAAACCCAAACCTGTCTAGTACCTGCAAAGCTTTTCACAGCATTTCTGTCACTTTATTTGTTTTACTGAGATGCTATGGCACTTTGCAGTATTTTCAGAAACATTCTCAGTAAAATGGAAGAAAAAAATTAAGACAAAAAGAATCCAAAATCTTTCTCATTATTCAAAACCTTTTGGTTTGGGTTTTTTTTTTTAATAACATATGGCCAATGAACATGGACACATGTTGTATGGAAGCTCACTATTACACTAGACATCATTACAATCTCACCAGTATTTCTGGGAGAAACGTCAGGCAAAACTAAATCTCCTTCCATTTTTTACTGACATAGTTGATGAAATGCCAGTTAGAGATTCCATCATATCACATTTACATGTAAAATTTAACAATTTAAGAACAGAACCTTAATGAAAGTATCCTCTAGCATCGGGGTAGTCAAGGGTCTGTTTTCAAGTGAGAGAACCTTACTGAGGTAACAAACACCAACAACACACTGCTACCTCCACAGAAATCCCATTACAAGATCTTAGATGAGAAAAGAGAAATTTCTCTCCCCACCCCCAAAAAAATAATGTACATCTAAACTGTTATTGACTTATTGCAACTGTATAACAACCTCCCTTCAGTGAGGCAGGGAATGAGTAGAATGATAAACAAAAAGAGCATCAACCATGGGTAGTAGAAAACAGAGTTGAAGAAAAATTGACCAAGATACTACTGAAATGAAAAATAAAAAAGATCCAATACAAAACCAGTATTACTTAGAAAGACATGAAAATGAGTGAAATTCCAAGATCAGAACAGCCTTTTACAGAAGTACCTAGAACAACACTTAACATGAGATGTCAGCTAACTCACACATTTTTGTTAACATGCAAGACTCCAGGGCAGATGAGTCGTTCTTGTAGGGCTTCCACAACACTTTTAAAAAGCATTAAACCCAATAGCTAATATATCCTAAAATCATACCCTCATTCCTAACATTTGATGGATCAGAAAGGGGATAATCCAATCCTCTGCCTTGCTCCCTTTGTACATCAAGGTAGTGCACACAGATAACTCAGTTGTTAGACAGGGTCTGAGGCTGGCTGCGTTTTTAGCTTTCCATACCATGACCCGACGCATTTACATATTAGGAACAAACAAGGTCATGATCTATCAACCTCAGCTGTGTAACTACATTAAGTATGAGTAACTCAAAAGTAAGGTACCTCTATAAATACAGAGTTCAACAGACCCCGTAAAACTCAAGCTCCAGTTACTGTTCTGGTTTTTCAGAGTTTTGCCTTAAGATCTGTAATTTTTTTCCTCACTGAAGCTCAGAAAGAAAAGCAATGTAAGCATCCCATTTAGCGAGGATGTAAGGCCCTGTTTTTCAACACTACATGTAACATTTTAGTGTTTGTGTTTCAGGACCCCTCTAACCATTTTACAGTAAGAGGACTGAAAAATGATAGCAACCAATCAGCTTCATTACAACTTTAAACACAACATGGTGGACTGCCTACCCATTTTAACAAGCTTAATGGACTTCTGTCCTTCCTACAGTAGTCATCAGGAGTATAAAACCTGTTTCCTAATCTTCCATAAGAAATAGGGCCAAGGAAGGTCCATCTTCCTGTTCCAACATGGACAGTAACTTGTCTTTAAAGCTGAGCTTCTCATACTTCTACCTTCTCTTAGACACATGAACAATTCCAGAAAGCTGAGAACCTTTATCTTGCTTTCACAAAGCAGACGACTTTGTCCTGAATCCATGCAATTGCTGTACCTCCTCTGAAACCTCTGGAATGTGGACCTGTAAAACTTTTTCCCACCACCTATAGCAGCTCTGCTCTTCAAAACTCTTAAGGCAGGAGAGTACTTAGACTTCCCCCAAACCCATTAGAAAATAAACAAAACACTACACAAAGCTTAGAGTAAAATTTCCTAGCTGAGTCAAAAAAGTACAACAAATATCTTCAGCATTTTAATGGCAAAATATACATCTTGCAAAGTTGCCTTTGTATTTCTGTCAATACTTTTTCTTCAAAGATTCAAAATGTAAACCTTTGAAAAAGCAAAGACAGAAGATGAGGCAAGAAAAACCTTGTCACAAAATCAAAAAGATATTTGGGAAATAGATCGCTTGTAACAGCTACCCAAGAGCACTCCCTGCTTACAGAATCAAACCTAGGAGTAGCACAGAAATTTCTCTTCATTGCAGCAAATACTGAAATAAACATCTAACACTACTACTAGGCAGATCAAGAAACTCCAAGTGCACTCATTTTTCAATTGGGTCTTTTAAGAGACCCCTAAAAGCAGTAATTATATGCAATTACCACATCCTTTCAAACAAACCTGTAAGAGAAAAATAAAGCTCACATAAAATAAATAGAGATTATCTGTGCACAACCATCCGAGGGATAACAAACATCTACGAAATAGAAGAGCAACTATTAGTCCACCTTCAACTGCTAGTCCATTTCTTTTTGGAAGTAACTATGCATGAAGAGCTTCCCTGTTACTTAACCCACTAATCAAATCACTTGGTGGATTCTTTCTGTAACATGATGGGGTTTTATCCCTGAAGCAGGTAATCTTCAGGAAAATAGCAGCCAAACATCTTCACACTGACAAGCCTCATGAATTGGTGTCTGATGTACTACTTCTTGCATTTTAGGTTACTGCACTTTGTAATACTGCATATTTTGCAGTGTTCAAGAAACAAGTGCACAGAAAAAAACTGTGTAAATTAAGCAGTATAATATCCTGGCAAAACTCCAGTGACGCCTGTCTTGAAATTAAAGCCCACATTATACATTGTCCCTTACAGTGATTTTCATTGACCCGTATTATCCCTCGATTCCATATGCTGGCCTTCTACACGTACCCAGATGCAAATGCAGAACTATTTAGAACTTCACAGGAAATAAAATATTCCTGAAAATCACCCTATTCCTACCCGAGTTGACAGACAGAATTAAATTAGCACTAAGCCTCTCTAAACGGAGAAACATCTCCAGTCATTTTTTCCTAATTACCTGTTTACATTTGTTCACAACATGCAACAAATGTTCTAAGAACTGTTTGCTTTATCTTCTTCTCAAAAAAAGAGCTTGTCTTTCCCATTTCCTCCCAAACTGGTAAAGTCAGAGTTAAATGCTTTACAAAGTTTCTGATCTAAAAAAATTTATCATTCAAACAAACACAATTTATACTGAACAGCAAAGCGGTGGAGTAGTGAAGCTATTGCAGGTTACCTGGAAAGGGAATTAGTAGTTGTATTGGTTTTGGGGACACTGCTCAAAACAAGCCTACTTGGGAACTGGTGGTGGTCTAGCCACAGCAGTATCAAACACAGCACTGGCTACAAATTTATCAAACAGTTTTGCAGAGTCCCCAGTCAGCAACTGCCTCTTAAACTCTGTGCTGTCACAATGAGACTGCTGTTGGCAGAGAGTTGGATTGTTTTCAGGAGGTTTGCTGCAGCAACTGCACTACAGCATTTCTTGGGTTCCCCTGAAATCCACAACCACTTTCTCCCTGAACCAAAGAGACCAAATACAGAGAGCAAAACCTGGGTTCTGTAAAAAGCCGGGGGGGTGGGGGGAGGGAATCTGCAGGCTACGCGTATTACCACAAACCTCAAAATTTCTGATATAGGTCTCATTTTACAATATACTGTAGTGGCCTGTATAAAAGTAGTTTTAGGCTGGACTGTTATGGTATAAGATCGGCCTGAATCAGAACACCCACTAGAAAGGCAGAAAACAAAAATGTAGGGACCATCAGGAACTTCATCTGCATGAACTGCCTGACACCAGTCATGATCCAGCAAGCAAAAAAAAATAATCATGGTAACTGCAGACCAAGAAAACACAAATTAGAATTTTTCAGTAAAACACAACCATACATCATATATTTGGGGAAAAAAAACAGCTCAAGAAAGAAGCAACTTTAGTTGTAACCAAAAGGAATTAAAGACTAAAGATATAGAGCAACAATGGACTTTGTGAACAAGCGATATACTAAGATGCAGGGCATATTTTTTGAAGTTCCAAGGATTTACTCATCCAATATCAATTACCATCAGTGAAATGGTGCAAGATAAAACAAAATCCGAAGTGTTCCGTGAAATTTTTGAAGTATATTATGGAAGAACCACCAGCAATTAAAAAAAAAAAAAATATTATGACTACTGCTCAAGGAAAAATGAGGAAACAGATGTGCTGTTGGCCCAGAGTTGAGGAGCGACAGAAACAAACTCATCTGCCACAGCAAATCTGTACTGCTTTGTGTCCAAGCACAAAAATGTTACTAGTTTTGCACTTAATCTCACAGTTGCATGTTCTTGCCAGAGTCGAAGGAAGCCAACAGCAAGGAGCCAAGACAGGTGCTCAGGTAGTATGTAATAAAAAGAAAGCATGAGAAGAACCTAGAGTTTGACTCCGGGCTTTTTGGATACATAGGTAAATAAGATGGGGAAAACAACAGTAATTGTGAGGATGTGGGACACACAAGGAAAAGAACAAAAGTAGGAAAAAAGGATAGGAAGGTGAGGGTAATCAATATAGAACGTTAAAAAAGTTAACTTTCATGTTGTTTGCACTTTCCTCCCCCCTCCCCCCCAAACAAAGTCTCACCACACTTTATGAAACATTCCATCTCACTGACACTTTAGGAGCAGTTCTTCTACAAGCATATAATCCCACTGAAGTGAATACTGTTTAGAGACAAAACTCTGCAAGCTTTTGCCTTAACCTATTAGCATAGCTTTTCTTCCTGAAAGGTATGTTTATGAACATCATATCACTACTTAAAACAGAAGGACTTAGTGATAATTAATAAAAACATTTCAAATAAGCTCTAATAATATTTTAACTCACAGGAAACATTTCACATCCCTTTCAAAATAAACTGTTATTCAAAGATCATGATATTTTTAATTAACAAAATAGTCCCTAACCTGTAAAAGGATAATGAGACATGGCAGATAACCTTACAGCTTAATGTAATAATATAGCTTTCTTAATGCTTGAATTTATCATAAAGCCGTAACAGAAAACATACAGCACTACTGCATACATTTATGAATTTTATATAAAATGCATTCTCAAAAAGTGTGGGTTTAGATTCTTAAAGCGCACAAGTTTTAAAATAAACACATTGTATATAGATAAAATGACATATAATTATACCTTATTATAACGATCATGAGGAACAGACTGCAACACGATAGGTTCCATTGTAGAAACATTTGCAAACTGCACCTCGGGAATGTACAGAGCACAAACCACATGAGCCCAACCTACAAAAAGTTATAATTGTATTTAATTTTAATATTTTCTAGAAACTCAAAGGACATTTCAGTTATAGTACAAAGAACCTTTTACAATACTTTTTTCCTTGGACTATTTTAACTGGTTGGAATATTACAGACATGTTACTTAAGTCATGTTTACATTTCATTTTATATTATCTGAAGTTTAGATGAGCCATAATATATTTTTAGGTTTATTCAGTAGAGAACTTATACAGATAATACCACATGAATTACAAATACTAACGATTTATACAAACAGTGAAACAGAAAAACAGGTTACTTCTTTAAGTTTCTTGGATTAACATAGTCATTACGTAAAAAGCTACGCAAGTTTCCTGCCAAAGGGAAATATCATCTGAACAAACCAGTATTCATGCAACCATTACCATCATATGAGACTTTCACGTGTACTTTCTATTTAAACAAAGTCATTCTGATTTGACTAGACTTTCTACAGAAAGAAATCCCAACACACCCACACACCCTCTATCAAATCTCCTTTCTTCCTTCTTTAAAGCTGTGGCCAACTCATTTTTTCCTAGGATTATCAACTCCTATATCCAGTCCTGCTCTACCTCATTAACTTTGGGTCATCAATAAATGCTTGGTTACTTACCATACTGTCTTTTAACAACATTTCAGTAAGTAAACATTCCTGTCTGACACTTGGTTGGATGGGGGCAGGAGGAAACGCCAATTCAGAAAGAAACCTACTAGTTTTAGGCCTTTTTTCACTACCAAGATCCTGAGAGTTGTCAGTTTGTTTCAGTGGAGGACAGCCTGCCATAACGGTAAATTCAGAAAAAGCTGCCATACAGCTAATCCAACGTATTAATATACTGACACAAATAACGGAATTCCAAGAGTAATATCACACAGTTCAGAGCTACCTCATCTGAAAGCGACTTTGGTGTGGCTAATCATTTAGCATGAAGTCTGTTCTTCCCCAAGAGAAAAACTAAAGACTTTTGCCACAAGTCCTTCAGTACACCTTAAAAACTTTCCTCCTACCCAGGTTTACTTGTATGCAAATATAAAGGACACAAAATTACAGACTTACACAATTATCTAGCAGATTATTAGATTAGATAAAGTAAATTATCATTGTGCAAATGCATCGTATAACGAAAGGAAAAAAACCCCTACACATACTGCCCCACTGAAGGCCTCTTAGTTTTGTTTTCTTCAATTTTCTCTTTTTAACTATCCTGATGAGTCTAGAGGTTCTCAATTTCTTCACCCAACCGTACTTTGCCTCTTAGAGTGAGCTAAGCGTAAAGTTTTACTTACTTACAGTGGTACTGTTGAGACTGTGGGATGATATTCAGTGTGTGGAACTGCATAACTGCTTTTTGGTTTTTTGTTAAAGCACAAATATTTGCTAGTTGCTTCCAACCGACTGGTATCCCCCTCCCCATTTACTAAATGGCAGTTGTTGTTTTTACAACGAATGAAAAGCGTGCACATAACTCTTCTAGTCAACAGTCACAGTCAACACGACACTTCTCATTCCAGTACTTCATCTGCAACTACATACACTATCTGTACTGCTTCACCAGTTTACTCATAAACAGTTTGTAGAACTATTCCACACAGAAAAGTCACAAGACTAATAAAAGAGAAGGCAAAGAAAACAAACTGCCAACGTAAGCTGCTTTTAAAAACTATTCCAACAGAGTCTTTTAAAATTAGCATTAACAGACAGACTGAAAAAAATATAAAAAATCACAGTCTTCTCGTTTGCTCCTCTACTTGAGTTTATAAGGACTTCTCTAAGACCTGCAAACTGCCATAAGTCAGAGTCATCTTACTGAAGCCAGAAAAATAAATGTTAACATGGTGTTAACGGTGAATATTTATCTTTAAATCTCTTCTCAAAAACTTGAAGGGAAGAGGGGCCCAAGAAAGCTGTTAATATTCAAGGATCATCTCTTCCAACCTCAGGTGTGATGCATCCCAACAAAGAGGACGTCAGGTAAAAACAGCAGGAGGCCTGTGTGGATGAACTGAGAGCTCCTGGTCAAAGTCAAACACGAGAAGGAAGTCTACAGAAGGCAGAAGCAAGGCCAGATATTCTGGGAGAAACACAGAAATTGTCTGAGCAGCCAGGGATCAGGTTAGGAAAGTTAAAGCCCTGATAGAATTAAATCCTGTCAGGGGCACCAGGGGCAACAAGAAAAGCTTCTATAGGTACATCAGTGACAAAAGGAAGACTAGGGAAAATGTGGACCATGTCCAGCAGGAAAACAGGAGACCAGGTTACCCAGGCTGAGGTACTCAATAACTTTTTTACATCAGTCTTCACCAGCAAGTGCTCAAGCCACATCACCAATGTCACAGAAGGCAAAGGCAGGGACTGAGAGAATCAAGATCCACCCACTATAGGAGAAGACCAGTTCAAGACCATCTAAGGAACCTGAAGGTGCACAAATTCATGGGACCTGATGAAATACATCTGCATGTCCTGAAAGAACTGGAAAATGAAGTTGCTAAGCCACTATCCATCATATCTAAGAAGTCTTGGCAGTCCGGTGAAGTTCCCACTGACTGGAAAAGGGGAAACATGCCCCACCTTTAAGAAGGAATACCTGGAGAACTACAGGCCAGTCAGTCTCACTTCTATGCCTGGCAAGATCATAGAGCAGATCCTCCTAGAAGCTATTCTAAGCCACATGGAAAATAACAAGGTGATTAGTTACAGCCAATATGGCTTCACTAAGGGCTAATCAATCGTACCTGACACATTTTTTGGCCTTCTACCACAGGGTTACAGTGTTGGTGGATAAGGGAAGAGCAATTGATGTCATCTACTTGGACTTGTGCAAGGCATTTGACATTGTCCTGCACCCTCTAAATTGCAGAGGCATGGATTTGATGAACGGACCACTCAGTGGATAAGGAATTGGCTGGGTGGTCACACCCAAAATTTTCCTTACTGTAAGTATGAGAAAATTCACTTTGGAAGCATCCTTCCAGTGATTTTTAATTTTTTTGTTTTAATTTTAATTTTTTGAAGGTTTTTTCCTTCCTAAAGTCATTACAGTCGTATTGGGATCAAGCACACCCTCAGCAAGTGTGCTGATGACACCAAGCTGTGTAGTGCAGTCAACACACTGGAGGGAAGGGATGCCATCCAGAGGGACCCTGAGAGGTTTGAGAGCTGGGCCTGTGCCAACCACATGAACTTCAACAAGGTTAAGTGCAAGGTCCTTCATATGGGTCAGGGTAATCCCAAATACAAGTACAGGCTGGGCAGAGAATGGATTGACAGCAGCCCTGAGGAGAAGGACTTGGGGGTGTTGCTTGTTGAGAAGTTCAGAATGAGCTGTCAACATGCGCTGGCAGCCCAGAAAGCTAACTGTATCCTGATCTGTATCAAGAGAAGCATGATCAGCAGATCAAGGGAGTTGATTCTTCCCCCTCTACTCTGCTCTCATAAGACCCCACCTGGAGTACTGCGTCCAGCTTTGGAGCCCTCAACATAAGGAGGACATGGACCTGTTGGAGTGAGTCTAGAGGAGGGCCATGATGATGATCAGAGGGCTGGAGCCCCTCTCCTATGAAGACAAGCTGAAAGAGTTGGGCTTGTTCAGCCTGGAGAAGAGAAGGCTCTGGGGAGACCTTACTGCAGCCTTCCAGTACCTGAAGGGGCCTACAAGGAAGCTGGAGAGGGACTTTTTACAAAGGCAGGGAGTGACAGGACAAAGGGTAATGGGTTTAAAGAGGGTACATTTAGATTAGATATCAGAAAGAAGTTCTTCCTGGAGAGGGTGGTGAGGCACAGGAACAGGTTGCCCAGAGAAGCTGTGGATGCCCAATCCCTGGCTGTCTTCAAGGCCAGGCTGGATGAGGCTTTGAGCAACCTGGTCTAGTGAAGGGTGTCCCTGCCCATGGCAGGGGCTTGGAACTAGGTGGTCTTTAAGGTCCTTTCCAACCTAAACCATTCTATGATTCTATAATGAAACAAATGAAGTACCTAGCACAGCACTACCACATTTTTTTGAACAAGGGGCAAATAAATTTTCCCCAGCAAACTGGAGACAAGAGACCTTTTCCGTTGGTTTCTATCTGGTATCTTTAGCTCCCAGATAATCTGACCTTTCTGAAAAATACAACCTGTCCAATAAAAATACCACCATAATGGAGGCTGTGACACCCTCATGTTACCAGCCTCTAATGCCTACATCACAAAAGAAGCCTAACTCCAGCACCAGGTCCCACTAGGACTAAGAGACCCCATACACGACTGCTTAAGTGTTCTGTTCTCTGAAGTTTCACCAGTGAAGAAATAAAATTATCAGTGTAACGTGGAAAAACCAAGAGACAGAGGATCAGCAGCAATGCCTGAAGAAAAAATAAAGAAGACATCTTTCCATAACAGGTGTGGTTAAGGACTGGTTGCTTAAAGGTGCTGTGGAATCTCCATCTCTGGAGAACTCCAGGTGGTCTGAAGACTCCTCCACAAAACTTGTCAACTTAAGGGAGGCCAAGAAAATTCAGTTTTGCATATAAAGACTGGATAGTAACGGAGGAAAACAGAAAAGGACGCAAACAACCATCATCTTTTTCCTAAGCATCAAAAACTGGTTACTTTTGCTACAAAGAGTAAGCATGGAAGTAAGGAAAATTACAGCCAAAGTGTTATAGCTCTCCTCTGTCTTACTGACAGAAGAACGAATTACTAGCATAGAAGTAGATTTTACTTTTCATGTTTTCTGCAACTGAGAGGGCTCTTGACCATGTAACAGTGAGAAAGTGCCTCCCTCATCCTCTGCTGCTACTTCATTTGCTTTTAGGCAACTACTCTCAGCAAAGCACAGAGCTCAGAATATCAACAGAATAAAGTATCTATTGTCATGTTCAGAGTTGAGTGCTGTTGTCTACTGTTTCCTACTGGACAACTGCCTACTTTGTCTGTAAGGATAATGAAACATCTAAGAGACATCCATGCAAACTGTCCATACAGCATATAAAGAGAAGCAAGCCTTTATAAAGACTTACGATATTTAACACCACACTAAAATACATATCTTTCCATTAACTCCACCTAAGCCACAATGACTGCACTGTAAACTTCCTATTCAAATCACTTGCTACATCATTCTTGGGCAACTTCATCAGCAACTATACATCAAAACCCCATCATTAAATACAGTTCTTATGAGCTTTCCTGATTTTTTAATTCTAAAACATTCTCACTAACTGAAATTAATTTATCACCACTCCTCTTCACCCAAAACACCACACAGAAGTAACACAAGGATACTCTGACATTTCTTTATTGACCTCTAAACTTAGCCAGGAACTCATTCCACTTTTCAGATCAGATCACTTGTGTTCCACATTAGTTTTTTTAAAGCCATCAGTACAAGGCACATCCTTTACTATTTAAATTAATGATAAGCTTCCATTCACTTTGGGTTTGCACAGTTTACATCCAAACAACTTGCTACAGATTTATGACTCACTTATTTTAATTTTACTTATAAAGTATGCAGTAATTACTAACAATCTCTTACTATTGCCACTGAGTTGCTTACACTTTTCATCTCCCTTTCAGGGCAACTTTAACTGGAGAGGCACAAATGTTTTAGTAAATGTAGGTACCCTCATCCTGTAAAATGTTTTTAAAATTTTCTCTATCCTCAGAATTTTACTGTCTTTTTTTTTTCTTATTTGACTTACTGTTTTTTAATCTTTGAAAAGGTGCCTATTTTACACACATGCTTTCTCAACAGTAATAGTTTTACCAGATGATAATGCCTGGCTTGCTTATTTTAAAATAAACTTAGGCTTTAGCATAAAACAAGAAAATAATACATTTATTATAAGGATTCAAATCAGCCACTGAGTTTGCTTGTCTCTGTGCATTCTTATCAGAACTGCTTTCTTTGAAACTGCTGAAAAAAATACAGCAGGCTACCATGGACTGGCAGATTCACTGCCTCTTTGCTTTAAAGAATCCAATGCTCTACAACAATCAATGCCTCCATCCAGAAATTGTAAAATGTCATCAGTTTCTGGTTCTTACTTACTAGAAACAACTGACAGCCAAACTGAAATTTAAAACATTTACTTCAACTGTGTTTTCAAGTCCAATAACTCTGGGAAATGCTTATTACCTTAAAAAAAACCCCAAACATTGTGCTTTCTATGACAACATCACACAAGTGCGCCTAAGACGCTTCCCTTTGAAGAGATCTTAGGCAACAGCTTCAACCAACATTAAAACAACATCAAAACCACATATAAACCAACTCCAAGATCTACTTTGATAACAAGGACAATGAAAACTCTTTTCTCCTATATCAGAAATTGGAAATTCATGCTGAGAAGACAGAAAGACACACAACTGAGTTTTGCTATTTTTTACATCTCATTCTGGCACGCAAAATGTTTATTTACCACCACAGAATCTATTCAAATTTTACCAATCTTTTGCTAACATTTTTAACTCAGTGAAAACCTAATAGTACACACTTAGCAGGCATAACCTGAATATACATTATTCATTAACATTCAGAGCAACAGATCTCAGGCTCCAGAACCCTAACTAAAAATAAACAGCTGATTTGTTATCCCAAAGCAATGGAGAACACATAGCTCCTGACAATTTCACCATCAGCAAATAAAAGACTGTTGTAAACAAAGAACTCTAACTAGAAGCAAACTCTAACAAACTAATCTAAAATTAACAAAGAAAACACAGGAAGATAAATAATATATATTACATCATCCATCTAACTAAATTTTTGACTTCACAACTTTTGTTTAAGTGTTCAAAATTTGATTCATGAGTACTTTCACCATAAATAAATTCACACTACTTTTAAATCCTCTTCCAGTGCAAATTTTGAAGCCTTGTTTTTATAATCATCTACTTTATAACAGAGTAACAGCAACGCTTATAATCCATCCTACCATCCAAATCAAGAAAATTCCACCTTTAGTTTGTGAACTGACAGCCACAGAGTAGGCACTACACTAGTGCTACATCCCACAATCACTGGTGATGCTGCCGCAAAGCAGTAACATGAAGTCACACCTAGATCCAGACACAGTGCCAGCGTAGTCCCACAGGAGAGCTCTGGGATGTCATCACCATCTCCTAACTGTGCACCAGTTCCAGAGTAAAATTTGTTTATGTGTTCTCTTTAAGTCCTTAAAGAGTCCACTATACCTCACTAATGAAATTTTGCTTCATGTGTAACTACAGTTCACTCCGAAACCAAATGAACGTATTTCTCTAGCATGGAAAAATCTTTCTTTGTTGAAATGTTAATTTCTTATTAGGGCTGCTCCAGTTTGTAATTTAAGAATACACCTCAATCCATTTCAGCTGTGGACTGTCACTAAAAGGTGACACCTCACCTTACTCTTCAGATTCAACTGTACATCCTTGCCCTCCCATTTAGTATAAGCTTGCCATGTAGCAGGACAGATAACATTTTATTCACCTGATTACGGAACCTAGAGGAAAACAGAAGTTTACCTTCCAGCAAGATCAGTAAATAAGTTGATGCAATATATACTGAGGTCATATGATTACCATACACAAAACTATCAGTGAAGAAACACCCAGTCACAGGAAAAACCACAGTCCACCCCTTTAGGCAGAAGTCAAGAGCTGTCCTAGACTACAAGAAACTGCACCCTCAGTTTCCAGAGCTATCAGATCTGCTGACTGACCTCAAGACTCAGCACTATCCCACTCCGAAAGGTGTCCAGCAAAGATGTACTTAAGACTTACTGTTACTATTTGCCAGAGGGTAAGATTAAGTACTACTTTAAGTCTTTAGTTAAGTGTCTCTTCAATAAGGCA
Organism: Eurypyga helias; assembly: GCF_000690775.1. Classification (NCBI taxonomy): domain Eukaryota; kingdom Metazoa; phylum Chordata; class Aves; order Eurypygiformes; family Eurypygidae; genus Eurypyga; species Eurypyga helias. The sequence continues at coordinate 28,442 of NW_010234104.1, read as the reverse complement.
TTCCATACACTTTTCTTTTGACCCTGATCTTCCTCTTCTGTAAAGAAAATAAAACTTCCAGAAAATACATCTGTCAGCTTAAGTTACTGTCTTTTCCTTACCCTAATAAATACAGGTTTAGAGTTTGCTATAGTTAATATTATATTATGCCCTATATTGTCTGATCCACTCTTTTCAAAGCTGGGTAAAAAGAAAGTGCTCACACCGAGCGCTAGAGATACCACCACTGTGGTTGGTAGTCAACCTTTCCATTGGCACATCGAATGAAGAGACAAATTCTGTTAAAAAAAGAATAAAATCCATACTGCTTGTCTATGAAGAAAAGTCTTCATTCTACAGAGTCCTACTACAGAATTTCACCAAACTCTCCACTTACCAAAATTTGTTCCTAAACTAAAGAATTGGCATGTAAGAAAAATTCACTTTGGATCATCATTCAGCAGCAAAACAAATAGTTTGGTTTTGAAACAGCTACAGATTACATTCCACTGGTCCACTGAGTAAGCTAATAGCTTTAATAATTTTATCTGGCAGGCTATGGCATTAATGAGTTCTTTTCCCTCCTCTCTCAAGAAATCTTTTTATACAACAAAAGGAAGAAACGTCACAAATATTTATCTAAAGCTCTAAAACTTTTTTCCTAGTTTTACATTAAGGTTACTAGCAATATAAATAATAACTATACAATATGGATTATATGGTAAATAAATATATTTATTTTGGGAAAATATTTTTAATTGTTCAATTTTACTGTCTTTCCCAGTAAAAAAAATACACATATATGCTCCTGCAAATCCACACAAAAGGACCAGAATATCTGCAGGTAAGCACTTGCGAAATGCATATGCCTGAATGTGTACATACAACTTCATACCGTCCACATTCTTAGGCATTAATACCAAGAAAACTCATCAGAAGAGTAAACCTATGAGAGCTGTCAACTAACAGTGCAAAAACCTCGCATATGATGTTTTTGCAGGCTTAGGAGATCCCAACACTAACCAAGGGGATGGGAAGAGGGCCTGGACATGACATAAAACCACAGCATTGTTAGCTGGCCTTTTCCCAAGCAGCTGCATGAAAGAAGTCTTGGTGAAAAGTCACACAAAGAATGCTGTGTAACAGCATTCCTGATCATCATCCAGTGGAATCAGATTTCAAAGTAACAACTCCTACAGCAAAATCAAGCCTTCTAGGGTTACAGAAAATAGGGGACAAGGATTACTGTAAGAAAACTATTTAAATGGGAGATGCACAGTATTAGATACAACTGAAAAATTTTCCTACAAAACAACTGCATAGGCAGTATTATGAAAAGATAATTGGGATTCAAACAACTCTAATCAGTTCAAATGGTCGTGATTTTATTTCCTCTTCACTGAGTGTCAAAACGTAAAGGAAATCACTGCAACAGTTAAGGAAACATTACTGAATTGAAAAGGCCCAAAACTGTCAAACAGCCTACAGTTCTTAAGTATCTTCAAACAAATGCTCACTTGTTGCTCTTCTGTTTTTCAAAAAACCCCAAGTGTTTATATTTTGTCCAACTACTAGTGCACATACAGAGGACAAAGCTAAAGAAGAGTTATTCGTTCTTTCAATAGCCTTCTTACACACGAGGCAGAAAATCAATACGCAATTCATATACAGATCAGTTTTCCTTCACTTCTTTTATATTCTGTCCTGTGTTTAAAACCACAGTGGTGCCCCTAAATGACATGAATACCAAACTTAGCAAAGAATTCTGTCAATAAATATATTCAAAGGTAAAAATTTATTTTTTTAACTCAATCCTACTTTTCTACTTTTATTATCAATAGTAAAAAAATTAATCTATGAATGAAACCAGTAAATAGTCTAACAGAATTTACAGACCTGCAGTTTCTGAACACTGAAAAAGTCCTAATGTTTATGTAAAAAAAATTCCAGAAAGTCCACATATAGGGAAAACTGGTTTTTTGTTCACAAAACTTTACAATAGCTGTAAGACAGTCACAGATATCAGGCAGCTAAAATATTAAAATGTATTCAAAGCTTATTCCTGAAATTTCTGACAATCACCCTGACCATAACCATGCAATGTCCCACTACTTGCAGCAGATTAATTAAAGCAAATGTGCAGCTAAATACAGTCAAGTCTTTTTAATCCATAGCATGGATAACCTGCTGATAGATAAACCACACCATGGATATTAGTCCAGGCTAACTCTGCTAAATCCAACTGTATTGTTTTCAAGACCTGTGCAAGGGCAGAAGCAGAACAACGGTTTTCACACCGTGTGAAGAGACTGAACACACACATGCAACCAGACCTTAGCTGCTTCTGTTCAGGGTCAGTTCAGGCCTCTGACAACGGAAAGCACAGGAGGGACCACTGAAGCAGACTAGGACATATTCTGCTCAAATCCAGACAGAATTATCCCTGTGCGCTCACAACAGTTCTGATTACAGTGACAGCAGCCACCATCACCAAGCCAAGGATGGCAGGCATCTGTGTAGTCTCTAGCGTACCGAAAAAGTTATGAGCAACACAATACTACTTCCACTTGGCACTCCACATGAACTCTTTAGTCCTTCCAGATCCAGGCAATATAGCAATTTGATGCAGAACCATCTGGATTAGTTTCCAACAGTAAGTGGAATGGTTCCACAACACTGTCTAGAAACCACTTAGCTAGTAAAGCCACTATTATCTGAGATATCTGAACTTCCCCAATGCCACTCCACCTCCAAAAACCCAAATAGCCAAGAGTTAACTGGCTGTAAAAACAGTTAATGCCTCAAAAATGTAAGTTACCCATGTCCTCTCTTTCCATAACAAATGCAGAAAACAGTGCACTCAATTTTAACAACAGTCTTCTGGCAAAAGCCTTGCTAAAATCATTACTTTTCATTCCAATTTCAGGATCTGTCCTAGTTTTGAGGTGCTGTGAATGTTTAGATCAGTGAGAATTATTCTCTAATTAATGAGAAAAATGTGTACCAAAAAATGGTGATTCATAACTACATTAGTAGCCTATGTTAGGGAACATTAAATCATACTGTAAGCATTTTTCAGTCTAGATATTCCATGGCATCATGTACAGATTTGCTTCTCTAAAATTTCACATTGAGCTCTGATGAAGATTACATATCATTTGAAAGACATATAGAGAAGGGGGAAGAGGATGGTCAGTTTTCTGTACAAGGAATGCACAATCAGCCTGGGTTCCTTCATCTTGAAAAGGAGGCAAAAGAAGAGTACAACAGAGGTCTAGAAAGCCAGAAGAGGCACTGGAAAGGTGAACTTAGAATAAATGCTCTTTGTCACTTCCTGTCACTTAGCAAGTGTCCAATGGCATCAAATAAAACCATGAAGTAACAGGTTCAAAACAAACCAGCATACGCCTTGATGCATTGTACAGATCAACTGCAAAAAGCCTTGCCACACAACAGTATGGACACTAAACATTTATACAGAAGTGGACACATTGATGGTCTGATGCACTCTTATTCCATTTAACACATAAATACCATCTCTGGTTCAAGAAGCCCCAAAGCATAAATAGTTGTAGGCTGGAAAAGTATTCCAAGAAAGCATACAAGAACTTCAAGAATCCAGTTCATGCAGATAAGGAGAACAGGCCAAACATTTGGCCTCCACAATACAGGACAACCAGGCGATCAGGCCCCATCAGCATATGTTTATGAAAGGCAGGTTGTACTTGACTAACCTCATCTTCTATGACAAAGTGACCCGCTTAGTGAATGAGGAAAAGGCTGTGGAATTTGTCTACCTGGACTTTAGTAAAGCCTTTGACACTGTTTCCCCACAGCATTCTCCTGGAGAAACTGGTTACTCATGGCTTGGATGGGCGTACTCTTCCCTGAGTAAAACACTGGCTGTATGGCTGGGCCCAAAGAGTTGTGGTGAATGGAGTTAAATCCAGTTTGCAGCTGGTCACACGTGGTGTTCCCCAGGGCGCATGGGTGGGGCCAGTTCTCTCTAATATCTTTATCAATGACCTGGACAAGGGGATGGAGCGCACCCTCAGCAAGTTTGTAGGCAACACCAAGTTGGGCAGGAGTGTTGATCCACCTGAGGGTAGGAAGGCTCTACAGAGGGATCTGGACAGGCTGGATCCATGGGCTGAGGCCACCTGTACAAGGTTCAACAAGGCCAAGTGCTGGGTTTTGCACTTGGGTCACAACAGCCCCATGCTACGTTACAGGCTTGGGGATGAGAAACTGGAAAGCTGCCTGGTGGAAAAGGATCTGGGGGTGTTGGTCAACAGCCGGCTGAATATGAGCCAGCAGTGTGCCCAGGTGGCCAGGAATGCAAATCGCATCCTGGCCTGCATCAGGAACAGTGTGGCCAGCAGGACTATGCCAGTGATCATCCCCTAAACATGGCACTGGCGAGGCTGCACTTCAAATCCTGTGTTCAGTTTTGGCCACTCACTACAGGACAGGCATGAAGGTGCTGGAGTGTGTCCAGAGAAGGGCAACAAAGTTGGGGAAGGGTCTAGAGCACAAGTCCTGTGAGGAGCAGCTGAGGGAGCTGGGGATGTTCAGCCTGGAGAAAAGGAGCGGAGGGGAGACCTTACCACTCTCAACAGTTACCTGAAAGGAGGTTGCAGAGAGGTGGGGGTTGGTCTCTTCTCCCAAATAACAAGTGATAGGACAAGAGGAAATGGCCACAAGTTGCGCCAGGGGAAGTTTAGATTGGATACTAGGAAAAATTTCTTCACCAAAAGGGTTATCAGGCATTGGAACAGGCTGCCCAGGGAAGTGGTTGAGTCATCATCCCTAGAGGAATTTGAAAGGAGCGTAGATGTGGTGCTTAGGGACATGGTTTAGTGGTGGACTTCAAGCAGTGGTAGGTTAATTGTTGGACTTGATGATCTTAGAGGAGAGAAGCATATCATAGAAGCATAGCATCATTTAGGTTGGAAAAGACCTTTCACTATCTCACGCTGGCACTTTCAAGTTCTGTATAAGATCCATGACAGTACTGCTCCAAGAATGCTCTAATTATGGTATCACTGAAAACTGTAACTCCATATTTGTCATAGATGATACTGGAGAACACAGCGTTACCCCTCAGCAGCTGTACTGATACGCACGACTAAGGTAATGCAGATGTCTCCAACCAGAAACATAAAATCTAAAATGCAAAACTAAAGAAGTACTGCTTATCTGACTTTATGGAGATCAGCAACAGGCCAGTAAAAGGAGAGGGAAAAGGAAGAAGAATATCCACGAAGGAACCTCATGCCATTTGGGGGTGGGGAGGGGGCTCAGAAGGACAGACGACAAAAACAAAGCCCCACAACACAACCACACCATACACCACCACTACTATTTTCTAGTTAGTCAGTAAGACTTTAAAACAACACAAGTTTGACTCCCAGGCTACTCTGTCATATATATCTTGTGATGCTCTAGAGGTCTTAAAGGCAAGATAACACCGTTATATGAGACCTGTAAGATTAGGCTGCTTTCAGTTACAGTTGTGCAACTGACTTAAGGCGGCTAATATACAGGCAGCTGCTAAAAGAATACTCCTGGCTAGTCCCCTGCATCGGCACTAGCATGGTCAGCTGGGTCAGGGAACTGATTTCATTTGGCTGAAAAGGAATCCAGGGGAGGGGGAAGAGTTTTAAATGCTAGTACCATCATAAAGGAGGAGGAAGTAATGCATAGCAAGGACCCTCCTTGCAGTAGTAACAGCTTCTTACTGCAGGCTAAGACAATTGTGAAACCCTGTAGTTAAAAAGCTCAGTAGACCAAAAAACATTAAGATTCCTGGCATAAAAGAAAATACAGTATCTTCAACACCCAAACAAAACACATTTCCTCACATTATTAAAAAGCAAATATCCAGAAGTCAAAAAAAGAAAAATCAATTTCTACAGGAGCAGCAGAGCATGTGTGAGCTAAGCTATCTGTATCCTCCACACAAAAACTGCATTTGTGTTCTGGCTACAAAACAGTTACTTGTTGCCAGAAGGCAGAAAGAAGTATAGCTTTCTATCACTGACATAAAATTAGTAATTTCTTTACTTGTTCTGAAAAGCTAAGACCATTTAATTATTTCTATACCTACAGAAAGGCTCCCTAATTACTAATGTCTAAAGCTGGATCCTTACAAGGTTTTAGCACATATGTTTCGCAATTACTTCAAGAATACCTGCACCTTTTTAGCATTTCCACTGGCAACAAGTGGTGCATCATCTTAAAAAAAAAAAATCCAAGTATTAACCTACTGTAAATATAATTTTAACCTGGCAAGCCCATTACATGACCTTCAACAACATTTCCTTAAGGCTGAGACTATTCTGGCACAATCCCTCATCAGGCAACTCTTTGAAAGGAAAGCCTCAGGTTAAGAATGTAGATTTCCAAAATGCAACACGAGTCAGAGTTCATTTTTCACAAGGTACACAACCTTCTGTAAAGCTGTTATTTAAAGCAGATTGGGTCAGTAAGGCAGAATTTGCTGTATTCACCACTATGGACAAGATCTATTACTGAGACAGGGATGTTTCCAGGAAGTGAGGTACAAACTCTTTAAGATTTATCTGCTATAAAATTCTCACTGACAAAAAGAGTTGGTCATGAAAATTATACCAGGAACAATACTGTCTGTACAGTGTAACATCTTCGCTATTTAAACTTAGATAATTTCGATCTTATAAAGTAACTCACTTTCAGATGACAATTCATAGTTACGATTAATACAGCTGTCAGAGAGGTAACTAATAGGATGCTCGGATCTTTGATGCACACTGTCAAAGTGTATTTTCAAGACTTTATGTAAAGAAAGGGTTTCAAAATTACCATGGAGAATAGCAAGGCATCCCCAAACACTACCTTAAGTGTAAAACCAGAAAACACTGCAGCTATTTCAAACTTAACAAATTTTACTGTATATATTTCAAGACATTTGAGGCTTTCCTATTTCTTATTTCCTTTAAAAAAAAAAAAAAAAAAATCAAGTGTCCAACTGCCGTTTCTGAAGAAATGAATTCAACACTGCCATGTATCAACCCGTCTGGGAGGAAGACTAGTTTAAAGGCTGAACTACCTAGGCTGAAACTTAAGATGGTAGATTCGCTGACACACAGACAACACAGACCCAATCCAATCTGCCAGCACTCACAAATGACAACACGAAGTTCACCAACATGTTTGAGATGAGCAGAAACTAGTATGGTGAACACTTGAGTGTGTACTGTACACTGCAGTCAAAGTGTAGATGAGGGAAAGGGTAAATTAGCCTGAACACAAGCAGGCTCTGTGTTACTGCAACTCAACTGCAACAGATACAGCAAAGCTGCATCAATACCAAGCGAAGATATAAATTAGTTAGAATATTACATATGCAGCATAAAATCACCAGAATACAATTTACATAGTCCAAATGAAATCCAGAATCCTGATCATACTTTCTCCTCTCACAAGAGAAAGGGCTCAGTAGCAAAATGAGCAGGCTATTTACACAGAGATGATGGACAGGAATTTACAAGTATCTAGTAAAGAGAGAAGAAGGAATTCCAGAAGCGACTGAAAAGTTAATTGAAATTGTTCCCTCACATCACCCAACTATTAGTATAAACATAATCAATAATCAACACAGGATATTCAGTGGAGACTTTCCCTAGCAGTTCTACTCAGCAGGGGCAGAACTGACAATGTGAACTATGAAATTAGAAAGATGCAAGGGACAGCTAATCACTACTGAAACTTTTCAGCTCTAACTTCTTTGTTACAGAACCTATTAATAAATCAAGCATGAAAGAGCTAACCTTTGAAAATGCACTGGTGCATTCAGCCTGGGCTAGAGACATAAAAATTCCACTTTCCTCCATGAATGGCACACTTTCAACAGCTTTCTCTAAATGCTCAAACTCCAACGAAATGCACACAAAATGTATCCTTTTTACCACTAAAATCTTACATTAAAATGCAGTTTCTCCTTCACTGTAACTTCTTTTCTAAAAATAAAACTAATGATTGATGTTCTCAAACTAAATTCAACCTAAATTGGACAAATAAAGTTACTGTAAAATAGTTCCCTCTTTCCAACCCAGCCAGTGTTTTCATTTATGTTTATTATCCTGACTTTTTTTTTCCCCACAGAATTACTTCCCTCATACAAAATAAGAGTTCACAAAAAATAAGAATAAAACTTACCCCCATTATCTGTTCTCTTTAAAGCACCATCCTTATGAGGGCATAATTCACATCTCTAGGAAAAAAAGCAAAAATAAAATAAAAAAATGGAATGATCATAGCAGCACTGAAAAAGAAACCACACATGTCAAAACTGTTAGGTGACATTAAGGAAGCAACCATTCTTTAAAAGCCAACGGATGTGTTTTCCCTTAACCTTAACTTGAATATTAATGTTAGTTCGTCACAAACGAAGCTTTCTCCTCCAGATGTATATTATATATATTATTTTAATATATGTTAAAACTCTTCGCAGTTCTACCTATGAGCTTTTATTCCTGGATTCCACACCCTGGAATTCTGGAGACAAGCTTCCAAAAACCATAGCATAGAGCAGACCCACTGATAAGAAACTTGGGCACAGTTCAATGATTTGCTACCGTATTTCCTTCTCCTAGGATCTCTGTATTCACCAAGGTGGTCAGTCACAAAGACATGCCATACAATTAGCACGGGTTCACATACATGCTGGCTGTGGTTAGGGCAGAGCTGGCTTTCCTCACAGCAGGTAGCATGAGCCTATGTTCTGGATTTGTAATGAGGAGAATATTGATAACGCTGGTGTTTTTAGCTGTTGCTAAGGAGTGTTTGTACCATGTCAAGGACTTGTTCAGTTTCTGGTGCTGTGCCTGTGTTCCCAACTCCTTCGCTACAAGAAGCCAGGAGGGGACACGGTCAGGACAGCTGGCCCAGACTTGCCAAGCTTCACTTGCCAAGCTTCATTTCACTCCATGAGATGTCATGCTCAGTATGTAAGTTGGGGGTTGGGCCAGGGTGGGCTCTCTCGCTCTGGCTCTGGATCTTGGCCGGTCAGCAGGTGGTCAACAGTCACATCATTTGTTTTCCTTTCCATTATTTTCATTACGTATCACTGGTATTGTTAGTAGTATTGGTATCATTGTTTTGTTTCATTGACTTTCAATTATTAGACTGTTCTTATCTCAACGCACGTGTTTGTCTTCTCCTCCTCCACTGGAGGATGGGGGGAGGTGAGCGAGCAGCTGTGTGGCACTTAGTTGCTGGCTGGGATTAAGCCACACCAACACACTATAGCTGAATTCCCAGTCGTTGCTGACTCTCACATACCCTGAGACACCAAAACCAATCTTGCTTTCTGTCTCAGAAAAAGGAAGTCAGAAGTTGACTCATCCTTGAAATTCTCCAGGACTGCATGTCTGGAAACATGCAGTCTGACATCATATTCTTCTGACATAACACCCAGGATCACAACAGTACAATCTTTCTGTTATCGCTGCCTCTATAAAGTTCCTAATATCAAGTTTATCTCCAAGTGTGCTAGACCAGTGTGAAGCAATTCCAAATCAGTTCAGAGATGACAGAAATGGAACAGGTTTGACACATTCCACTTCAACTGCTCTAAACGACATGCAAAGGAACACCATTACAGGGGATCCTATACCTAGGAGTCACCTTAGTAAAACCTTTATGAATTCCCAAATTAGGAACAACTAAAGCATACCAATCTAACAAGTTTTTTAAGAAACTGAAGAACAGTCTGATCATCAGATGCAAACTTAACAGCACATCCTTCAAACAAAGAGGGACATCTGGCATCAGTACAGATCTTCTCTGTGTTGCCTGAACAAGTGTATTCTCCATTACCAGCTAACTGGCAAGTCAGCAGACAGAGAGGCTTATGATGGTACAAGTGCCTCAGAAACAGACCATCCAAACTCATTTAAGGAATCAGAAATCCCATTCCTGAAGTTCATATGGCTGAAATAAATCTTGAGGACTATCTATTACTCTTAACCTGCAAGAAAATTGATATTAGCAGCAAAGAGGCTTCCACAAAGGATAGGACAGAAAGCTCTTAAATTGTTTTTGGTCAGTACATTGGTATAGACCGCTGCACACAGGAAGAAGAATTTTTAGGATTGCTGCTTTTTGTCTTTTGCTTCACGCATCCCTCCCTCCCATTCAGCTGCTAAAATAATCAGCTATCTACTGACATGCATTATTAAACCTTTGGTGAAATTTAGAGATAAAAGTGGTTTAAAACTTTAGAACTATTCTGTAAACTGCCTGCAGGCTGGGAGTATTACCCCTTTTTTTTTTTTTAATTCAAGATTATAAGGACTTCCCTGCAACTGAAATGAACTGATCAGTTGATTTTAAACAAAGTCCTACATACACAGTATGTATGTGAGCAGTATCTTAACCCTCCAGCTTTCCAAACATTAAATACTGCGTGCTGAGAGACACGGAATAGCAGCAGGTTCATTTCAGTGAATTCCCCATACACTGAATCAGATTCTCAAAGCAAGAAGCCTGGTATATATTAATGGTGACAGTGCAATAAAGTTTGTTCCCACCCCGAAGGTGTGAGATGGCAGCTCAAGGCCAGTGAGCAGATATGCTGTATCTCCACAGAGACAAAGGGAATTGTTAACATAGTCGAACTTGCCCCACCTCCGAGAGCCCGTGGAAGTCTGACATACATTCTCATTACCGGCAAAACCAGTTTTGGAGGTTCTCTTCTTCCCTCCACCTCTCCTTTAATCTCTACCTCTGCCACTCCCTCAGCTGCTGACCCAAGTATCTGTAGGGCTGCACCTTAAACCAGATTAGTGATACTGACTGAAATGAACTTTTTCCTTTTAACATTTTTAATTCGGGTCATATCACTGGTGCAACTTAATCCCACAATCTGTTGCATCAGCAAAACTGAAGACAGAGAACCACAGCACTGCAGCATTAATAATTTAAAAAATAGCTAACTTCTGAAGCAAACTTCACCAGAAAAAAAAAAAGCCAACACCCACCCACCCAGGATGCTGAGCAGCGAGGAACAGAACCAATCCTTTATGCAGAAGAGTTAATATACTTCAGAAGTGTTCCATTCAGTCTCTTCAGAGCTCAGTTTCACCTTTTTTTTTTTTTGTCTCATATCTCATAGGACTCAGGTCCATTAGGTCTTCCCTCATCACTTTTCTGCAGCCCTGGCTACAACCAGTCAGAGAAGATACAACACAGAAAGCTGAAGTCGAGGAGGGAGAAGAAATCCTGAGTGCAGGGAGTTCTGCAGAGTACCCTATCCTCCCGCTGCCAGGGAGCTGCACGCCTGCACTCTGCTCTCATGGAGCTGAAGCTGAGCAACTGTGCAGAGGTATTTGTACTCTGGTGACACACAGCACTTCTGGCGCGGGGAATGCTGGCTACAGTCTGCAATAAAGTAACATCCTATTACGCTAATACACACGGTGACCCTTTCCACATCCCTCTCTAGGTTATAAACCTGGCTCCTTCCCAGCCTCCATGCTCTCAGATACTGTCGCCCATTTCTGCTCCCCCAAGTTTCAATATGCAGCACATAATAACACCCGCAGCTTTGCCAGGTGGAAACAGTCTGCCTCATCCCTCCAGACAAGTAACTAGCAGATTTTTTTTTTTTAAACTAACACTTTACTGCTAGTTCTAAACTGTTACAGCAATGTAGCATTTAAAAAAGTGACTCCCACTTTCAGCTGAGAATTTGCAAAGTGACTGAAAAAAAACTTAGGTACTTTCAAAATGCTTAAATGCATGTTGTTACTAAGGATTCTGTAGGAGAAAGGAAAGGGGGCAGTTGGGTGTATACATATCGCAGACGTCCAGTTACTTGTAATTTCTTATTTGAATGTTTACTTATAGAGAGAGCTTGGAGTTTAAGTGAACAGCAACAGCTGAAACTCCCTACTAAATGCCATGTCACATACAACCTGTACGATGGAATAAAGCTTTGATCTCTGCAACACAGTGTACAGAATAAACTGACCATCTGAATGGATGGTCAGATGATCAACATTCGAGCATGCGGACTGTGCCAGGTCTCTCCTCTCCAGTTATAAATGCTAATTCTGAGCTCTGGCAAAGGATATCTGACACAGTTTTATTGTCTGAGTGTTCAGAAACATTGTGGGGAACTACTAAACAAGCCAGGGGGGGAAGGGGGTAGCAGGGGCGGACATGACACCCACAAGCTATTACAGCACAAATAGGGCAAGTTCCTATGGCTCCTCAACAGTTCAGATAAGCATCACCAGGTTAGACAGTGCCAACGTGAATACCAGAGAGGCTGACAGCACCCAAGAGAACAACCACATCCTTTGGTGAGCCGAAAGGCACTAAGCAGGGAGGGGCACCAGTTCCTGTGGTGCTGTAGGCACAGCCTGTTGAGTTAGACTTGGAGTGGAAAGGACCCAAATTCTGGCTGAAGGAAGACTGAGGTTGTAACAAGTGATGTTGTTCCTTCCCACCCTGTCCCTACAGGGTGTAACATGGACATCACATTTTTGCAGCTCTTTAGTGGAACAGACTACGTTCATGGATCTAACTTCTGTCTAAGGAGAAAGCGGGTGAACTCCCAGAAGGAATTGCTTTGGACTATGAGGTCCCCTGTAGAGGACTAAAGTGAAACCAGTCTCAAAGTTCTGCAGCTGAAACAGTCTGACGGTGTGGCTGTCACAACTCAGTTCTGAGCTACAGAAACTGCAAGTTAATTAAGCGAAAGGAGACTGATCCTGTAACCCTAGATCCACGCAAATTGAGGCTGCCTGGGTCTGATGAAAAACCTACTGCCTCCCCAGGGGTCCAATATTTAAAAAGTCACCCAGCAGAGACCTGAAGTGGTCAGAAGCATAGGAGGTCCATGCAGAAGGGGAAAAAATCTAATTCTTCTGTAGTTATTAATAAAGTAGAAATAACCAAGAAGAAATTAAGAATAGTAAAATAAAAAAATTGAGAATGAAGGTGTCCAATAAAGACACACAGCACAAAAAAGTTCCAAGACCAGAAGATCAAAATAAGAGAAGTAAAGAAGGAGCTAAATAAATCCACCTTCCTATACTGAATTACAACCTGATGTGATGCCACTGCAGTATGGCACAAAGTCTTCTTCACTTTACATAAACATGCCTTTCCATTTTGACCAGAACGAACAGCTACCTTAACCAGCAGTAAGTAACATCACACAAATCTAATTACTGGAGTCTTTTTGGTTAACCTAACTCAACCAGTATTTCAATTGGAATGGAGGAAAGGCATAGAGAAGTTGATTTAATTGAACAGACTACCATATTCATGTTGAAAGAGTAAGAGACACATAGTAGATAGGGAAGATAAAGAGAAATAGGAACAAGACTATACAAGTAGGAGAGAAGAAAAAAAGAATAGTAGGAATACAGCACCGTTCTTCCCTCAGGGTTCTGTAAATTTGGAGCAAGTTTCATAAAGCATCATCTGCAGACACCCATTATATGCTGTCTCTTGTTATAAGAAAACAAAGGTCAAAGAATTCTTATGCAAGTAGTTTACTGAATTCCAGTCTACGTTAGGCCAATGGAACCATTCACCTGAGTAACAACTGTCAACCAAGTAAAGTCCTGCAGGGCTGAATTCCCAACATTGCAATGAGGCAATAAACTGTGTGTCTCAGTACGACCTGTTAACCTAAATAACACAAGAAGATCTACAGCAGATTAAATAAACCATAGTTTCTAAAAGTTAGCTGTGAAATTAGGCTGCAGTTCCAGCTGATTTTACTTCAGGCTGACTTGAAGCGAACAATAATTGCGCACTACTGCCAGAAGATCATCACTGGCCATCCCCTGCTGTGTACTTTCCACTGCCTCCCTTGCAGGTCCCTTCATTAGACCATATGGAAATCCTACTCAGCAAGCTAAAAATAAAACCTTTTTTTTTTTCCAGCCAGATCACTTTGAGTCATCTTTCCTTAAGGCCATACAAACAACAATGCCAGATTAAAAAAACATGTAACAGGAACACAGAGAGGGAGTAGGGCAAGGACACAAACCATCCTGTTCAGGAGGTAGCAACATCTAACCTGGCTGTAAGTGAGTATGGAATTCCAACCAAGGGCCTTAAAAAAGAAAATAAAATGCACACTAACCCAAAACATCACCACACTCACTCACACTTCTCCCCCCACCCCACAAAAAAACCACACCTGAAACACACTAATTTCATTTCAGTAGTAACATAGATTTATTTCTTGGACCCAGACATATTTATTAGGCAAATTTTATTTTGATATTTCCCTAACATTCATGTACTACAAGTCTGTGTACACAGCTGATGCCTGTGAGAAGACTGCTTAGTTTACAAGCTCATTTTCCCTCCCAAGCTATACTATACCCAGCATGACACCTCTGCTTCCAGAACAGGGTTTTTTTCCCAAAGTACAGCTTGATCACAGATTTACCATTTCATATTGCCTGACAACAGCAAAAAAAAAAAAAAAACACCACACCCAACAATATTTAACTGAAAGGAACAACTTTAAGAGATTGCAACACATGACCCTTAAAGTAATAAATAACAAAATAGCACGTTACCAAAATCAGCATCACCATTCTTGAAACCTGACACTCAATCTTGTACAATCTTTTCATCAACTGGAGTTACAACTTGACACACAAAACACTTTATTCTGCTGCTCCTGTTAATCATTAGTCAAATAGCAGACTGGTTACATCCATTGTTTTTGTTGTGAGTTTCAGTTCACATACCCTGCACACACTCCATCTAATTCCTACAACTTTCTGAAAATTAACCTAGGAGGAGAGAGTCAGTTGCCAAGCAGAAGTCATTTTATTGCTTTACTCCTGAATTTGCTTCCAAATACATCTATTTTACAGCACACCATGTTACTGGGTATTTCTGTGTATGACAAAATGCAGTAACTCACCCCACTCCCCCAGAGCACATGGACAGACTTACAGAGCCAAGCAAAGCAGCTGATCAGAAGGTTAGTTTCTAATCAATGACTTTCCAACAGTCAGCCCCTGGTGCTCTTCACAACCTTTTCTCCCATCCATCAGTAGCTGCGGAAGCCCAAGCACAGCTGACTGCATCCAGGTATATGTAGCTAGCTGAAGTCCTCTGTCCACTTTCTTGATTTAAAAATTATCTTCTAGGCTCAAAACGTTTTTGCTATTTATTTCACACCCTTTGTGGGAAAAGGAAAATTAGTATTGCAGCCTTCTCCAAAGCAAAGTGTCTTACACGTTCTTTTTATACTTTTCATTCTACAATCCCTCTTCCCCCTAGTATTTTGGCCCATTTCCTTGATGGGGCGGCGGGTGGGGGTGGTGTGTGTATAAAAAAATAAACACACATGCATTGGAACAGAAACACTGAAAAATAAGAAAAATCTCAGTTTTCCCCCTAATAAACCTGGAAAAAAATTGGGTCATTTTAGTGATTAGTTTGTGTTCTATTCAGGCAAATTTGGTACAGAACAACCAATGTAAACAGCTCTCTCTATAAAGAGGCACCATATTCTAAAGACACTAGCATAATGGTGTACTAATTGCACCACAGGCAACTAGATTATACTTAACAGAAAACCCCACTCAAATTCAGCTAATCAGAGGGTATCTAGAGAAAAGCAAATGCCTTAGAGACTACAAAGAAACAGGTTTTGCAAGATTAGACAATCAGAACAAAACCAGACACATATTTGCAGAGTGGTGCAAACTAGTATACTGGAAATTCAATTCTTGGCATAAATTCTATCAATAGATGAGAATTCACAGGCAGTTAGTACAAAACCAGATCCAGCAACAGGATGTGTACCAGACTGACCATATCTGCATCTGCTGGCAATAACTTACCCCAGCCCTCAGAACCCTGTGACATCTCATTTTTCTGTTCACCTCTTCAAACTATCTTCTATGAAGCAAAACCAATACTGCCAACACACAAAGACTCACCAGAGATGATCACCCTCTTAGCCCTTGAAGCCTCCAGAAAGTCCAGTAAAACTCACAAGCATTCCCAGATGCTGCTGAGATTGCTGAACCTCGACTCACACCAAACTTAGAATTAGTAAAATATCAGACTAAAGGGATTGGATATAAATAGATAACCTTTCTTCGGGTTTTTTTTTTCTCCTTAAAATCCATTAGGTACTTTGAAAATTCCCAAAAGAGTCTATTTCTGATTTTTTTCTTTTTTTTTTTTTTACACTCATGCTTTATAATACTTGCCAGAATAAAAACTTCATTTTCCATTTGTTCAGTGCAGCAAAAAGGATGAATTGCAGAACCCCTTTTCCAAAAGCTTCTCTAGGAACACATGGCCCAGCCAGTGAAGATACTGCTATGTACAAACCTAAACCAACATTTTCTTATTTATGTTTCTAAACTACAGATGGATAGCAATATATCTTATCCATAGTCTCAACCTGCCTTATTTTAAGACCTCACTTATAAACCCACAAAATACCCACCTTCAGTCTTGTGATCTGAATGGGTCTGTAAATGACAGCTTGCAACCATGCAAGTCTTTGAAGTAAGTCAGCAGGTACCTAACTACACAATTTTTCAACTAAGGTATCTGAAGAGAAGCAAGCCAAAAGTTCCATGTTTCCAACCTGTGAGTCACACCAGACGCCAGTATTTACAAGCCACAATGAAGAACCAACGGGAATCAAAAGATCATCTGCCACATTCAAGAATCCCCAACTGGCTGACACCACTAATAGAGGAAACGAACGCATACTGTCAGTACTTCTCTTCGAAAGTGCTATGTTCTACAACTTGACAACTTAAGAAATTAAGCCATTTCCATCTTCAAATAATCATTTCTCGATGCCGACAAATTTGCCAAATCTCTGCCCCATCTCTATTCAGTCATCTGTCCCAAGAGAAGGAGAGAACTTTCTTTAAAGCAGACAGTTGACAAGTAAAAGAAAAACAGACTGACTACCTGAAGCATTTTAGGTTTTATACCTGGATAAATTAAAGAAACTTGACCTAGTTCTCTTTATCAAGGCATCAGATAAAAATATATGCAGATTCAGTTAGCTCTGTCAAAAACATCTACTACAGATAATAAATTTACAGACTGTGACAAGAAGATTAGAGGCACTCCACATGCAAATCAGCATTCTTCCAAGACCATCCAGACAGTACGTACTACAGGTGACATTTAGTCATACTTTCACTCAGTACATGTAAGGTAACTAGAAGAGATAACAGTAGAGTGTAACACAGTGATGACACACACAAATATCAAGATCTGGCTACTCTAACTTCAGCAGTCCAAAGCCACAAATCTCCCACCACATACTTAAGGCTAGTAAGCCCTATTAGATGTTTCAGGAACCCAAATTACAAACATACTCAGAGTTTAAGATTCACACAGTGATCTTCAATGAAAAGTATCAGACAGCTATGAGAAACGCCTGTCATACCTGGCTGGATTCCCAAGGAAACACCCAACATTTTCTTATCAGGCTGAAAGTATGCTACTGACCCAATTCATTCTAGTCGAAGAAAACACAGAATGCAATGGTTCACTTCAGTGTCATCCTGCAATGGAACACAGCTGCACCCTAAAAATTCCTAGGTATAAAATGCTAGCACGCATCTTAAGGCTCCTTGCAGTTGAGAAGCTCCTTGCTGACTTTAGGGTTGACTTCTGCCAGTGATTCAACAGTCTAGGAATGAAACAACAGCCACAAAACATTTCTGTGTAATAATTAAGCAATTCCTGTAATGTAAAGTGTTTTGCTCTAGTCTCACTTTGGTTAGTAATTTTGCAACAGAACCTTTAGAAGATTTAATAAAGTACCTGTTATACTGATACCATGTTAAAAATTTTTGATCAAGAAATACTTGAGTGATAGAACACTGTTTTAAAGCCTGACTACTGCAAGTATCCATATTTAGCATAATGTAATTATCAATTACTGCACCATTAAGGTGTACATTTAGGTAAACTGCAGCTAATCAAAACTGAAAAAAAGCAGACCTCTTCTGCTGTCACGAAGTGCTTCAAGTAAGTTTATGAACTCAGACATGTATTTAGAAACCAGGTAGCAAGTATGCATACAAGCAAGGAAAATTGCATCACACACACACAAAAAAAACAAAAGCATTGAAGGCAGCACAATCAGAAACAGCATTAATACTCCCATTTTGACATGCACAGCACACAACAGGGTGCATAAGGTTCAGTTCACCACTTGGAGTGGAAGATGCACAGAAACTATACTGCACTTCTGCAGCACCTTCTGCCGTTTGTACCCCTAACCTTGCCGAGCAGACACTGCAATCCCAAGCAATTCTGTCACCTCTTGAGTCGCAGTGCAGTAAGGTTACAGGCCTGTAACCACTACATATACAAAAAACATCTGAACAGGAAAAAAATATTTTCTGCTGCTTATGAAATGCAAACAATACTCACTCATCTATGTGATGGAGAAGAGTCACACATCAATCAACAGCATTTCCGAGTAAAAGAAGTCTCACCTTCACCACAACTAGAACAGAAATTCCCCACAATCATCCCGCTCTTCTCTCTCTAGCTCTGTTCAGTCCACGTTTTGGCCATTACCTCTCCCAATTACTATCCTTATCTCAAATTTCTCATGCCTCATGTTGGACAACAGAACGAATGGTGAGTTGACCCCGACTGGAGGCCAGGTTCCCACTAAGCTGCTCTATCACTGCCCTCCTCAGCTGGACAGACTTGACTGGGGGAAATTAGTTTATTACCCTTCTCTCATTTGATTGGTAATGAGAAAATAAAAACTAAATCTTAAAACACCTTCCCCCTATCCCTCTCTTATTCCCAGGCTCAGCCTTGCTCCCCATTTCTCTACCTCCTCCCCCCGAGCAGCACAAAGGGACAGCGAATGGAGGCTGTGCTCAATCCATCACACATTGCCTCTGCTGCTCCCTCCTCCTCAGGGGGAGGACCTTCACACTCTGCCCCTGCTCCAGTGTGGGGTCCCTCCCACGAGAGTCCTCCAACTTCCCCAGCATGAGTCCTTCCCACAGGCTGCAGTTCTTCACCAACTGATCCAGCATGGGTCCCATCCACAGGTCCTGCCAGGAGCCTGCTCCAGCCCAGGCTTCCCGCAGGATCACAGCCTCCTTCCAGCATCCCCGTGCTCTGGTGTGGGGTGCTCCCCGGGCTGCAGGTGGGTCTCTGTTCCATCGTGACCCTCTATGGCTGCAGGGACACAGCCAGCCTCACCATGATCTTCACCAAGAGCTGCAGGGCAATCTCTGCTCTGGCCTTTGGAACACCTCCTCCTCCTCCGCTGACCTTTGCGCCTATGGAGTTGTTCCTCTCACATATGCCCACTGCCCTCTCCACTGCAGGTTCCACAGCAGGTTTTTTCCTCATCTTAAATATGTTATCCCAGAGGCTTGGGCAGTGGCGCATCTGTCTTGGAGCCGGCTGGCAGTGGCTCCACCAGACACAGGGACAGCTCCTAGCAACTCCTCCCAGAAGCCATCGCTGTTGCCCCCTCCACTACCAAAACCTTGCCACCCAAACCCAATGCAACATGCTGTGCCTAAGTATGTTTAGGCAGACTTCTTATTCCAGTTATCCAGCTACAAACACTCAGTGCCTTCCAGACTGCACAGTCATTCATAAAAGACAAGACTATGTTGTTGGCAGGTTGGTTTTTTTCTTTGTTTAGATGGAGGGGAGCAGAAGGCTATTGTTAACAAGTAGCAGTTTCCCACATTTATTAAAAAGTCTACTAGCAATTTGGGGTTTACAGTCACCTTTCCTTCCCTTAATTTAGAAGGTCACTATTCTGCTGCTGTGTAAAAGGCACACAAATAACAAAAGCACATACGTCAATTTTTGTTACATGCTCAAAACTAAAGCAATTTTTCTGCTACTTGTTATAGTATTCTTAAAAGTAGTTGGAGTAATATTCTTTATAAAATGTCGCTTAAGGAAAATTATGGATACAGATTAAAGAAATTCTGAAATTTTTTTTTTAAGAATTATTTCAAGAGGTATTTTCAAAGAGAACACCTAGTATATTAGTCATGAATGATTTGGTGGTCAGCAAGTTTTCTTCTTCTAAAATCAAGTTTAGTTCACCTCTACTGTGACCATATATATCAATGTGCATTCTGTTTTACAGTTACAGGTGTAATAACAACACCAAAACTGATTCTAAGCCCAGGCCCAGTGATCACAGTCCCCTGAAGGTGGCCTGTTGAGTCAGAGCTGTCAGAGCTCTGATCACAAACCTATCTTCATATCAAAAGTCTACATTCCTATTGCCTCCTTCTTCTGTTTAGAGAAAAGGCAAGTAATGCTACACCTATGGGTATTTTATACTACGTAAAGGCTGTGGGTGGGGTGTTAAGCTATGGACACATCATGCAACTCTTAACGAGCAAACTCTACAATAACAAACTTGTAGATGCATGTAAGATTTCTTTTTTTTAAGGGAACTTGGAGAGGAGAACTACAACTATTATTATATTAAAGTTGGAAAAAAAAAAAAAGTGTTCCAGTGTTCAGACTGTGGATCATCTGTGCAGCAGAAGCAAGAACACCTCAGATCTGGCAGGATTGCTAGAAGGAACCTATCACTAGGAGAGCACAGTGAACTGAACTGGCTTTGGAGGTAAACAGTATAGCCGTGTGCCTACAGCTCTGAAACCTTAGGTATGATCTAAAGTGACTCTGCAATGACAGTCCCTCTGTCTCCACACAGAGTTCCAATAAACACACATGCAAGTGTACAGACTCCAGTTATGCTAGATTCAGCCGAGATCCAGATGAGTGCTATCTCAAATCTTATGCAGCCAGCTCCACACAAAGTCACAGCCCCCTCAACACATTCGCCAGGACTAAAATCCAGGTGGCTTATTAGACCAGCTCTAGTTTTGCATGAATGTGTCAACCCAGTTCTGGGCCAGTACTGCACTCAACCTCATAAGCCACCCAATCAAGAAAAAAACTAACACAGAAATGCCAAGTGGAAAAAACACCACCTTTATGACATTAGAACAATTAGTACCAAGTCCAAACTGCTTCTTCCAGATGCAAGGACAAGCTTGTAATACACATATTCCAGTGAAACAGACCAAGAGCATATTGATTCACTTGCATTGCTGTATGCAATCTGACTTCACAGGTACAAGCTGAGCCGTGCTTGAGGTAGTAAAACTTTCTGAAGATCAGTACTGAGGTCTCCTGAGCTCTCTGGATTAGGTTGGAATCACATCTACACGTAGCCAATAAGCCTGACCAATCTAGCTGTTTGTGCAAATGTCAGATGTCTCCACGCTGCCCAGTAACATTATCACATGGATTGTTCCAGTTCCCTCATGATAAGCATAAATAGTAGTAGCTTGTAGTAAACCATAAACACATTGTCTATTTATACCCCACTATATACTCTAATTAAATCATTCTTAAAATAAGGTTATCAGTAAAGATGTTTGGCACATAACAGGATGATGGGGAGGAAAGTCTTTTTAAACAACGTTGTGCTACAATTCCTAAATTTAGCTTCTTTAGTCTCTCTTTGGATACCAGTACTAATAGCCCCTGAACTGCAGGGCTATTTCCAAAGCCAAGACTCAAAGTTCTTTACATACTACTCCAAATGTATATATACATCCTCACACGGACCCTAATGTCACTTTTTCTTACATCAACATGTACCTGCCCTGCTTTTTGATTCAGAAGTTCAGGTACATGTGAAGACATGAAAAGGGCCCACTCTGCAGGGTAATAACAGCTGGTGCTGACAGGCAAAGCTGGGAGCAGTTGCCACACATCTTGAAGAGATTCACAATCCAAGCTCACCACGGGTCAGCTAAGATAAACCAGCTGAGCTAGGGAAAGCTAAGACTTTCCAAGCAATAGTTAAAAAACTTACACAGTGATTGTAAGAAGTATGTACTGAGATTACAACCCTCTACTTACTATGTACTACATACGCATCACTATAAAGTCAGGCAAATAATTACCAGATGCCTCAATATATCCATTATGCAAACAGTTCAGGTTTACAAAAATCACAGTTTCTCTCACACGCACAAAAACGTGACGCCACTAGAGTAAAGATGCAATGTGACTTGTCAGGTGTGGAACTGTGCTTTCCAACTAGTAGTTGACCATTCAAACTCAAGACACTGGCTATCACCTCACAATCAAAACCACAGAAGTCAACCAGCCAGGAGGTCTGTGTGGCTGGGGAAAAAAAAAAAAAAAAATTCAACCACCCCTTTCATTGACAAGCAGTATATACTAGCTTAATGGCAGCATGCAAAAGAAAGGGAACACAGCAGACAGTATATGGGAAGCCAACTGCTCTCACCTGCTAAGAAAAGTTCTCTGGTGACTCACCTACTTGAGTTACATGCTCCCGAGTTACTCTATTTTTCTGTTCTTAAAGCGAGACTAACTTCAGTGCAAGCAATTAACCCTGGTCTCTTATCAGAATGGATTTATTTGCCCAGTAACTGCAGCTTAAAATTAAAAAAAAAAAAACACACACAAACCAACAAAATCACACCACTCCAAAAACATGTAACGCAGGGGAAAAAGTGCTTTGAGTGCAAGACTTGTATCTTTTTAAAGGTTAAAAATAAATAAATAGAAGCACGTTCAATGTAATACAGTTAATTTAATTCTGGTTTTGCTTCTTGATTAAAAAGGCCAAAAGACAAACTAAGGTTCGGTTTCCTGAAGTGATGATAAGGAGGACTATTTTTGCAAGGGTATTACAGCTTCTGAGTCTGGTTACAATAAAGTTCCATTTTTCATACTGAAGTCAGAGTTTCAGTTTAGTTTTTGAATGTTAAGGACTTCCCCAGGACACCTCAGAGACATTCACCATGTTTCTAACACACTAACATGCAAGAAGTTGTTACAGCTTCAACCATTACCAATCTGTTCTACCTCACACGCAATGAGCTTCACTTGAGAATTATTTAAACCTATGCTAGATTACAAATGGGAAAGATTTTTTTTCCAAAGCAAGATCAGTAATCAACTTGTTGAACTGTACAATGAACAGACCCTGTTTGGTGGAGGCAAGAATAGAATACACCAGGCAGAAAATTCAGCTAATAATTCATATTCCTTCAAAACCTCAAACAGCAAAGAAAAGCCGTATGATGCCTATCAAAGCTCTTCTCCTTGGTAAACTCACAAAATTATCAGAACGCAGCGAGGCATTGTAAGATAACTCAGTACAGTTCTTCTTCATTCTTTGTGTCGGAAGTCATCAGGAATAACATCCAAAATCATGATAACAATTCCCTATCATGCACCAAAAAAAAAAAATCCTCCTTCTGGACACAATCTCTCTTCTCCTCCCTTCCCTATTTTTTCTTCTGCTGTCAAGCCATACAGATCAAAGTCAGCAACAATAAAAAATGTTCTACATTGCTGATGGTCTTCCCAGGAAAAGAAACAGCCTTTCTCTGGAAAGGGCGGTGGGTTTTATTTTCTGTTGACAAGTATCTGGAAAGCACCTTGAAATCAATCTGTTCTTGCTCCCACCCAGAGGTCTGCTTTGGAACAAGTAACAGAGTCTAGGTTACTAGGGCACTATGGAAACGTTAGTGGCAAGCTGGGAAAAAGTAGAGGAACGAGATTCTTCAGTCCTATGCTAAAACTCACACAACATTAAGTGATCCTACTTCTATAGTACTTTATATTAGAAAAGGAAATAGGTATAGCAAACAGCTCATATAAACTCTCTGCCAGTCGTTAACAGTAACTGAAAATTCGGTCTCGAGCTCTTCAATTGTCTATAGGTGTCTTGAAAGTTAGGAATAGTTTACACACTGCTCTAAGATGCTGCACCTCCTCTTCTGATTTTTATATGAAAAGTGTTTTCAGAGGCAAAGGAACAGCTTTCTGTGTACTCTCACTTTATCTTTTGCTGGAAGACAAATTAAGAAGTGCCAAGGAGTGAGAAGCGTGGATCTCTTTTTCTAAAAGATCATGCAGCTTCATCTAATAACACACAAGTCTGACCAAAAAACACCCGTCATGTAATCAAGAAAAAAAGAAAGTGTTGGGGCTGTTTGTTGTTCAGGAAGTTTATCTGAATCCTCAATATTTACCATTTAAAAAAAAAAAAATCAGGAAGAAGACAAGAAAACGTCTCTTCATTGAGAAGTATCCCATTCCAAGTAAGCATCAGATTCCAAAATTAAGAACTACTTATTGGTTAAGCGTTCCTAGGCTGAAGCTTTTCACTGGCAATCTGAAGTTGCTGCAAAAGGAAACTGGACACAGACTCAACTGATTTCTTCCCAGTACCTAACTATTCATTTGAACTGACAAAATTACACAAAACCCACACCACAGGTGAGAAGAAAATAATCTTTGGAACAGTTGGGAAGTTACAAAAAACCAAAACAAACCCACACCCAAAACAAATCCCCAAAAACACAGAGACCACAGATATTGTCAGAACACTTTCAGTCACATATTTCCACTTTAAAAAAAGCTCTTTCTGAATAGCACCTAGATGATCTAGATGGTGTTATGACAGAAAGCTAAGCTATTTTCTGCTATCACTGGGATACTTGGGTAAAAATATTATCCACACAAGCATTATAACTAGCATTACTTAATAAACAAAGCACATACCACTCTGGCTGCTCTTTCCTGAGATTCACACTTTCTGCAAAACCAAGGTCCAGTGGGTACTTGAACAATTCCATAGCAAGCTGTTTTGAACAAGACAAAATATTTCAGCAAACATAAGTGGCACTACAGTACTATGAACATGAATGTTGTAAAAGAAGCTTAGTATTAGTTGATCTCACATCATTTTAATAAGTCAAACTGCCATCTATACATTGCACATGAAATCCTGTCACAATGGTACTAGAAATGAAGTACAAGCTTCCACTTAAAAATGTATGCAAAATTTGTTAAATTAAAAAAAAAATTGATTAGCTTCAAAAGTAATACAGCCATTCAAAAGCAGCAATGTTTCATATGACCTGGTTTCCTATTTATTTGCCAGCAAAGCAGATAAAACACTTTGCAATACTATATAAGTGATGGGTGTATGTTAAAGTCTTTTTTTTCAGAGAAAACTAAAAGCAACTAACAAACACAAGTTTGTCCTAAGGCGTTCATACAGGTAGCTACAATCAAGTTCTCTTACTCTTTATGAGTAAAGTAACTGGTCTGAAGTAGGAAATCCAGAATAAACTGACCAAAGTTTGCTTTTTTCCCCCCTCTCCTGAGAAGTCACGTGGAGCTGTAAATACAAACTAAACTGAGCATCAGGGCTAGGATTAGTTACAACTACAGTCAGCCTACAGCATAAATCTTTAGGAAAGTGATTTTGAGACATGGAGATTTCTCTTTAAGACTGTCATCTGCATTTTTATGCTATATATGAAAAAAACCCCAAACATGAGTTTGGTAAGCAGTTTTACAGAAAAAAAGTTTAGTAACTTGGCACTACTGTTCATGTTTGAAATGTACAGATCAAGAAACTTTAAGAATTGCCCAGGGAATGAAAACACAAGAATGCAAGTGCTGTGCGTATAATCTAATACCTGTATGGGTTTAACAACTAATAACAAACAAGCAAAAAGCAAAATATTTTCCTCAAAAAGATAGTACTGAACCTGACATCATATTTTTAATATTATAGTTCCCAACAATCATGTGTTAAATAAGAAAATCTAGTTAAAGTGTGTAATTAGAAAAGAACATATATATAAATTAATAGTTAAGAGGAAAGCTGAGATTAAATTAGCATTTTCTAGGACATAAACGAAATATATTGATTTTGTGCTAGCCTGTATTTAAAAAAAAAAAAAACAGTAATGCAATAGTAGTATTAAAAAACCATCTGGCTAATACACCTTTCCTCCTACAAAGGAAAGTCAATGAAATCATTTCCTATTATAGACCTACAGAGTCATGCAACATCAGTAGTCAGATTTTCAGATACATTATCCAAGTACTTACAGACCAAACTATCTCGATAAGCCCTTCCTACTGTACAATAGAGTTCGTTAACATAAGAAAAAACATCCTGGTTTTGCTGCATCTATATTAACCATAGATGAGGGGAACTTTAAATTCCTCTTTAGGGAGTAAGAGACAGACTTTTAATGTGCAATCACACGTTGAGATTAGCAAGAGACAGTGCAGAGTAAGAAACGAGTTACAGAATGCAACTCAGAGACAGAGCTGGCAATTAGATCCAAAGACAACACGAGCTGGGCAAAGACCAAAGCTGAAGTGCTGTTGTATCTGCCAACGTAACACAGTACGCTCAGCCTAAAACAAGCCCACCAGAGGTGTGCTCTGACACACTGTGATACTATTTACTAAGCTCTGGGACTTCCTTTGGTTTATACTTCCACTACTACACAAAGCTGCTTTAAACACAAAGAGATTTTGTCCTCCACGACTTACCAATGACTTAACATTTGAAAAGCAGTTTCCGCTAAACTAAAAATAATTATAATAACAAAAAATGCAGTTAAAGTTTCATGGGTAATACTTCTGTCTGAACTTCAAATAAGGACTACCAGCTTTAACCATGAGGACTACTACTTTTCCGACAGAAAGACTACAAAAAGAGTGGACATGCTTCCTGTACCACCTTCACATGATGCAGCAAATCCAAAACATAAAACATCAATGATACAGTAAATCAAAACATTCAGTTCTTCTTTCCTTCAGATGTCCACAACAGTATCTGGACTTAGAAGAAGCAGTACTCTGCATGCTTCCTGCCAGATTCAAATTCAGATTTGGACCTGATCTTAAAAAAAAAAAGTTCAATATTCTTCTACCAAATTTACTGAAGCGTGTCCCTATAGTAGGAATACTTCCTAAACCAAAGTTTTGTTGTTCCCACTGTTTCAGCTCCAACTGCTGCTATCCTCAAATTCTTTCCCTGAAAATATTAGCACGGCTCTAGATGCAAAGCAAGATGCCCAAGATAATACAAAACTAACAGCTGGTTCAGGTACGAATACTAGAAGCAATCATGCTTTAATGTTCTTTTTCATGATCCTAAGATTCCTACTGGTTAACATTACTCAGCCCTTAGAACAACAGAAAACTCATTCAAAACCAGACTAATTTCACAGATCCTGTCAGCTCCCCTCTGCATTCAACCCAACATTAACAAGAATAACTGAATTCTTGTACAGATCTCCTTAAGTTATTACTATTTCTCACTATTTCTTGTCAGTTTACAAAGGAGTGTGTACCTGAAACAGTTACTAGATCATCTTCAACCCAATTTAAGACCAAGCATGAGAGACACATCTGTAGTATTTTCACATGTGCCAGGAATTCAGACTCATGAACTGGATTTAGGATTTTCTGTCTCCTCTGATTTGTTCACCATCTAGGAGTCAAACAGCCAGCCACAGAGTTCATATGACTGCTTGGGAGTTGATACAGAAAAAACCCACATTTTATTCCGTATTTCTGCTACCATAAAGCAAAAGTCATCATAACTTCCTTTTCTATAAGTTAAGCAGCAGAGTCCAGTCTCTCCCTCTGCTCTCACAAGAAGGGTCAACCCACTGATGGAAACAACACAATCACATGTACAACGAACGCGCCAGGTCCTGAGCTGAGCTGGAAACCAACCAACCAGCCTCCACTAATCCAAAGAAATCCACCATCAGCCATTCTGACTAGCACCCTCCCCCTGCAGAACCACAACAGGAAGCCTCTTCATCTACCAGGCAACATCAGCCAAATAACATGCAAGGAAAGGCAGGCAGGAGAAGAAATCACATGACAGCTAAGTCTTTCCTACACACTATTCTTTTCCAATCCTAACCCCTCTTGTCTATTGGCTGCCCCTCAAATAATTTTTTCTAACGTGGGAAAGGCAGAGACAACAGGGATGGAGTACAGGAAGAAATAAATAGAGCAACAATTGACAGAACAGAGATT
>NW_010234104.1:0-492 GCF_000690775.1 Eurypyga helias | reverse complement strand
TAGTCCTTGCACTGCTGCGGCTGAGGCTGTTAACAGGGTGCAAAGGTGGACTGGGAAGCATAGACACAGAAGAGATACAAGGGGAGAGGAAGGAGGAAAAAAAAAACAAACTGGAAGAGGGACTCTTCCTTTCTCACAGCCATAATATTTAAGTCTCACTTGAGAGAAAAGACAGAGAGACTGGAAGGATAGAAGATGACAGGACAGGTCAGGCCAGAAAGCACGTGGCCCTAGAAGCAGGGAAACAGGCTTCACGGGTGACAAGAAAGAGCTGAGAGGGGGAGAAGGGGAAAAAAAACAACAGCTAAGGGGGGGGCGGGGGGAGCAGAAGAGAGTAAAGTAGGCCCAAGGGAAGACGACAGGGAGCATCAAGAAGGAAGTAGCGAGGCTGGAGGCCAGAGCGGGTGAGCTGGCACTCGCCTGCCTACTCACCTTGATGCACTGCGACATTGCAGCCGTGCCCGTCACAGTAGACAAGCGGGTTCTCGGCCC
>NW_010234103.1:39631-40243 GCF_000690775.1 Eurypyga helias | reverse complement strand
TTCCCTGTAATCCTCCCAAGCTCCCCGTCCCTGCTCCCACCCTCTGTAGACTTCCTTTTTGCGCCTCATTTAGTCCAGGAGCTGCTTGTTCATCCACACAGGCCTCCTGGAGCTTTTACCTGATTTCCTTTTTATTGGGATGCATCGCTCCTGAGCTTAGATGAGAAGATCCTTGGATACTTGCCAGCCTTCTTGAGCCCCTCTTCCCTTCAGAGCTTCGTCCCATGGAAGCCTGTCAGTCAGTTCCCTGAAAAGGCCAAATTCTGCTCTCCTGAAGCCCAGGGTAGCAAGCTTGCTGCGCAACTTCCTTGCGTCCATATGGATCTCAAACTCCACCGTTCCATGGTGGCTGCAGCCAAAGCTGCCATTGAGCATCACATTCCCCACCAGCCCCTCCCTGTTGGTGAGAACTAGGTCCAGCACGGCCCCTCTGCTCGTCAGCTCTCCTATCACTTGGAGAAGGAAGTTGTCATCAGCGCATTCCAGGAACCTCCTGGCTTGCTTGTGCCCTGTCATGTTGTCCCTCCAGCAGATAATCAGGGTGGTTGAAGTCCCTCATGAGGACCAGGGTGAGGCCGCTGCTCTCTGCAGAGGGCCTCATCCACACGCTCG
>NW_010234103.1:20167-39438 GCF_000690775.1 Eurypyga helias | reverse complement strand
TCCCAATCCCTGCCCTTGTCTTCCATGACTCTGGGGGTACGGCTTGTGCCCTTGACAGTGAAGACCGAGGCAAAAAAAGCACTGAGTACCTCGGCCTTCTCCATATCCTGGGAAACCAGCTCCCCTGTTTCCTTCCTCAGAGGGCCCACATTTTCCCTGATCTTCCTTTTATCCCCTGTGTACCTGTAGAAGCCCTTCTTGTTGGCCTTGCTGTCCCTGGCCAGGTTCAATTCTGTCAGGGCTTTGGCTGTCCTAGCCTGATCCTGACTTCTCAGACAACTTCCCTGTAATCCTCCCAAGCTCCCCGTCCCTGCTCCCACCCTCTGTAGACTTCCTTTTTGCGCCTCATTTAGTCCAGGAGCTGCTTGTTCATCCACACAGGCCTCCTGGAGCTTTTACCTGATTTCCTTTTTATTGGGATGCATCGCTCCTGAGCTTAGATGAGAAGATCCTTGGATACTTGCCAGCCTTCTTGAGCCCCTCTTCCCTTCAGAGCTTCGTCCCATGGAAGCCTGTCAGTCAGTTCCCTGAAAAGGCCAAATTCTGCTCTCCTGAAGCCCAGGGTAGCAAGCTTGCTGCGCAACTTCCTTGCGTCCATATGGATCTCAAACTCCACTGTTCCATGGTGGCTGCAGCCAAAGCTGCCATTGAGAATCACATTCCCCAACAGCCCCTCCCTGTTGGTGAGAACTAGGTCCAGCACGGCCCCTCTGCTCGTCAGCTCTCCTATCACTTGGAGAAGGAAGTTGTCATCAGCGCATTCCAGGAACCTCCTGGCTTGCTTGTGCCCTGTCATGTTGTCCCTCCAGCAGATAATCAGGGTGGTTGAAGTCCCTCATGAGGACCAGGGTGAGGCCGCTGCTCTCTGCAGAGGGCCTCATCCACTCGCTCGTCCTGGCCAGGTGGCCTGGAGCAAACTCCTACAACTGTATCCCCTCTCCCTGCCCTCCCTTTAATCCTGACCCATAAGCTCTTGTTCAGCTTCTCATCCATCCCCAGGTGGAGTTCCACACCCTCTGGCTGGTCTCTGATGGAGAGAGCAACACCCCCTCCGTGTGCCCTCTGCCTGTCCTTCCTGAAGGGCCTGTATCCTTCCATTCTGACACTCCAGTCATAGGAGCTGTCCCACCACCAGTCTTTTTTAATGGTAAATGGATTTGAAAATGTGGTGTGGCAGTCTGTGAATCAAATAAAGATAGCTCAAAGTGGGCAGATGGGATGTACACACTTGAGGGCAGGCTTTTAGTAATTGTGGAGATTCTGTGACTAAGTATAAATGCTGTATTATACTTCTGTTAGATATTTCACTTTTCAAACATCAGGCTGTTACAACAAAACTTCATAGGTAGGTCGTAAAGGCATGCTTAGAAAAGGAGTGGAAAGAGCTTTTGTGTGTCTGCATGTCTCTATGGGAGGGCACCTTCAATGTGTAATTTTCTAGTGAACATCCAGTCCTGTCTTTATTCAGAAAAAAGTTCCCATTGCAGTTAGCAGGAAATAGGGGTGTGCAGGGCATGTGGGGGCAGGCCCTGCTTTTTTTCTAAGACGAGCGTGGGAAATCTCTGCCTGCTGCCAGAAAGCTGCGGTGAACTTACCGCACCTTAGATAACACTTGTGCTGCATCTCTGCTGGAAGTTACTGCTGTCACTACAGATGCAACAGAAAAAACATGTGTGCCTGCACCTGAACTCTTCCCATGGAAACTCTGTTGTCTTCACTTAAGTTGCCAAGGAAATGATTTTATGCTAAGACACATTTTCTTGGGAGCAACTTGGGGCCCAACTGCACATTGCATTCTCTTGACACTTGTTCAGGGTGGTGGCCTTTCCAAGAGGGGAAAAATGGATAGTAGCAGATAATTGAACAAGACACATTTATCAGATAATTGAACAAGACACATTTATCTAGGCATTATTTCTCTTTTTCACCTTTTGACACATTTTCTTGGGAGCAACTTGGGGCCCAACTGCACATTGCATTCTCTTGACACTTGTTCAGGGTGGTGGCCTTTCCAAGAGGGGAAAAATGGATAGTAGCAGATAATTGAACAAGACACATTTATCTATTTGGCATTATTTCTCTTTCTCACCTTTTGATTACTGCTTAGAGATTCTTGGTTATCTGTTTCAGCATAATATAATCCGGTGGTTCCCTAGGTCTTATTTCGGATAAGGAATAGGGAGATCCTTGGGTGGTGTTCAATACAGGAACAAGTGCAGACTGTGGAGAGTTACACAAGGACCATACAAGACTGAGGGATTTCGCAGTAAAATGGCAGGGGAAATTCAATATACATAAATGTGAACTGATGCACAAAGAGAAGAGCAATCAAAGGGAAGGGTCAGTTTTATAACATCAGGATAGGTGATTCCATGAAAATGTCACCTTGGTGCTTGATGTGCAAGAAGCAAATTCAGTGTTAGCGTTAACTAAAAATGGAACAGGGAACAGAGCAAAAACCATTGCAGTCACACGGTATCAGTTTGCGGTTCACCCGTATATTAGGTGTTGTGTGTACCTTCTGATCTCCTCTCCCCAGAAATCTGTGTTAGAACTGGGAAAGGTTCAGAGAAGGCAGCAAGAATGATCAAAGGTATGGAATGGCTTCAGTGCCAGGAATGACTGAAAGTAGGCTGTGTCTCCTCAACACAGAAAGCAAACTCGGAGGTAGCTATGGAAGAGATTTGAAAAACTGTGCTTTGGATAGGAAATGCCTGTTTTAAGGGTCTCTTCCAGTGCCAGAATAACTGATACTACTCAGACCTGTGTTCAAAACACAGGAAAAGAAGAAATCCATCACATGGTGGGCAGTAGGTCTGTAGAACTTCACTGAAGGATGCTGTGGATGCAAAATGTATGTGGGTACAAGGGGAGACTGGACAAATGCTTAGGAAAGGGTGCTGTCCATGGAGTTCTCGGGAATGAGGACGTCTGTGTGAGAAGAGAGCTCACGGGGGGTTGCTGAAGAGCCACAGCGCCATTGGTCTCAGACTCTTCTGCAAGCTGAAATCGTTGGAAACGGGGTTGTATGAGAGAGGAAGTGTCATGCATGATTATTCTGACCGTTCCTTACCACTGTTCCCATTTTTCCCTTTTTTAAAGGGACATTCTTAAAGCATCACGTGCTTGTTTCTTACATGATGCAACTAAGTCTATAACAATAATTGTTTTCAGGCATATGAAATGTTAGGTACGTGTTTTGTCTTCTAATTTTCCCTCCTAGAAAATCCCATGTAGCAGTCATACAGATTAATGTATTATTTATATAGCTGTCTTGCAGCTTTCTAAGGATTGTCCCAGTGCTTTCTAGGAATTTTCCCAAATGCTTTCAAGGAATTCCCACTGTGATTTCTAGGAATTTCCCTTGTGCTTTTAAAGAATTTTCAAGAATTCTCCTTAGGCTTGCTACGAATTTTCCTGGTGCTTTCTGGAAGTTTTCCTTTCTAGCTTTGTAGTGATTTCTGCCAACGCTTTCTAGGAATGTTCTATGTTCTCTTCTGCTTTCTAGGGATTTCCTGTATCCTAGGAATTTGCTTGGTGATCTGGCACGTTCCCCATGCTTTCTAGGGATTTTCCAGGTGTATCCAGGAATGTCCTCTGTGCTTTCTCGAAAGTTTTTCTAGAAGAAGAATTTCTAGGAATTCTCTCTGTGTTTTGTAGGAACTTTCCTACATTCCAGGGATTTACCCAGAGCCATTTAACTGTTGTCCCCAAGCCGTCTAGGAATCCTTGCCATGCCTGCTTTGAAGAGCTGGTTGAGCAGGAGCAAAACTTGAAGTACTTGGATATGAAGCTAGTTGTTCAGTAGATCTGTTTTCCCACCCAGAACTTGGATTGAAAAATGTTTAATGCTTTTTGTAAAACTTTCTCCATGCCACAGCTATGTCTTGGAATTTTTCTCTCTCTTCTTTCCTCTGGTTCAGATCTTTTTTTTCCCCCTTTTTCAGGTTTTACGATAAGTCATATTGCTTTCTTCAGAACAATGATATCGCATCACATGTTCACAGAGTATTCATGTCAGACTCTCACTTAATTGCTTTTTAGAGCTGGACTGTATATATCCCTGAGTCTTAACTTGAAAACTTCAGATAAGATCATGTCATTTACAATTTGTATTGATAGGAGATCAGTGAAAGACACTAATCTGCAAACAGATGTTTGTGATACAGTGATAGCACAAGGACTCAGGACTGAATCAGGAGGTAACTGAAGTTACTGACAATGAGTCGTATGGGAAGCACCTGTACTACCCTAGCTAGCATCACCTCCACTCAGGTTCTCATTTTTTCCGGTACTTGCTTTTGCTTAATCCACTAGTCAGTATACCTTTGGCTCCTGATAACCGTTTTTTATATTTGGGTTCAATGCTGTAAGGAAAATAATCTTTTATCCTTTTTGAAGTATTTTTATGAAATTTGAAATCCATTTTCTTTGGAGACAGTAGAATTAGCTAAATGTATTACCGATGAATCCAGTTGTGTTCACATGGGAAACCATCTGCCTTTAGGAAGGGAAACTCAGTGGTTAATTACGTTAGAAAGATTCTGTTGGTTTGCTCTCATTCCTTTTTTCCTCTTTGTTATTATTCCTAAAACCTGTCAGGGCTCACAGTACACTGACAGGCCTTAATTCCCCTGACCAGTCTCAACTGGAGCCTCCACCCACACGTCCACCACTTGTCCAAAGACAAGTACAAATCTTGGGCTCCTCTGTTTCAGATGTTTATTGCCCAATATTCTGGCTTTGTGTGTGCTTCAGTTTTCTCTTGTTCTAAAACTGTCCCAGGAACACTTTTGTGAAAATCGCTACTTTTGTTGGAATACTTTCGGTTCAGTGAACATATTTTTTTAGCAATGTCTGACCAGGTCTATATATGGCCTGTGTAGAAGAAGCTTTTTGGTTTGGGGTTTTATTGTAGGCGCTAGTCTATTTGGTAAATGTATTTATTTAAACTGAGGTATTAATAATGAGACTTGTCACCACACTTGCCCTGCATACTTGGGAAAGGTGGCCTTTCCGTACTTCCTACAGTAGTGCTTGTCAGAGAAACAGCTTTGGACAGCAAGAGGGTGGTAGTTGCTGCTTGAAAGTAATTGGTTTAATTATCACATTGAATAGAATGCAGAATATTTTATTCTATTTTCAAAATAAGGAAACAAACACACCCTAAACGCTACTTGTGATTAACAGTTATTATAATTACTGTTTTGGAGATGCACTGAGGCTTGTGATTTCCCTAATGTACAGTGTCCTTACAAAGCATGCTAATATTGCCATAGCAATCCTCTGGTGTTTTATTTGTTTTTATACAAACATTTAGGAAATGTACAAGAAACAAAGCACTAATATAATAATTCAAAGAATGAATATAATAATTTTAATTTTGGAAGGGAGCGTTATTTTGTAAGGGGCATAAGCAGACCTTGCATCTAGATCACCATTTTGATTAAACCCTGGGGGGTTCTATTCTTTACAAATTAGCCAATTCTCTTTGAACTGCTTTATTATACTCTTGGCCTCTACAAGTTCTGGAACCTGGGGTGGTTCAGTGGTCACATGTGTAACAGTGTGGTTTACTTTTTTGAATTTGACTGCATGTGAAGTCCTACATAATTGTTTCCACAACTTTTTAAAGTTATCTGTTGCCAAATAATTGATTTCTAATAAATTTTAGCAAGAGTAAAATGTCAATTTAATAGTATTAAAATGATGATTACATATCCAAACACCATAGGACAATTTAATTTATAGTTCCGCATGTCTTAAGCCTTTTAAGATTATATTTCATTGTCTGAAGTTCTGAAGAATGGGGCTATATTCCATTACTTAGAAAATTTTCTAAAAGGGCTTTGTTTTTCACTTATGCAGCTTGTTAGGGTCTGCTTCTCTAAAGACTAATAATGCAATAATGTCTTGTAGAGAAGAAACTTGTAGATACGATCTTTCCAAAGAGCTATTTCAGTAGAGGATGAACAAATACTGTGTCTCCAGTTTCAATTACTGGATGGTAAGCAGTTAATCTTATGGCTGATCTGTATTTGCATTAAAAATGGATAAGCTGGTTTGTTTTATAAAACAATATGCTGGCTAAAAATGCTCATGTAGATTCTGTTCAGTTTAGGGATCATTGTATTACAGAAATGTACTGCTGGAAGAAATATTTATTCTGTTATTGCCTGGAAATTCCATTATAAAATACTTTGCTCATTCTTGTTTTGGTGGTCCATACAGTAGCATATTAAAACACAGCGAGTCCAGAGGAGGCCATGAAGATGCTCCAAGGGCTGGAGCCCCTCTGCTATGGGGACAGGCTGAGAGAGTTGGGCTTGTTCAGCCTGGAGAAGAGAAGGCTCCGGGGAGACCTTACAGCACCTTCCAGTGCCTGAAGGGGCTACAAGGAAGCTGGGGGGGACTTTTTACAAGGGCCTGTAGTGACAGGACAAGGGGTAACGGGTTTAAATTGAAAGTGGGGAGGTTTAGATTGGATATCAGGAAGAAGTTCTTCACGGAGACCGTGGGGAGGCACTGGGACAGGTTGCCCAGAGATGCTGTGGATGCCCCATCCCTGGGAGTGTCCAAGGCCAGGCTGGATGAGGCTTGGAGCAACCTGGTCTAGTGGAAGGTGTCCCTGCCCATGGCAGGGGGTTGGAACTAGGTGGGCTTTAAAGTTCCTTCCAACCCAAACCATTCCATGATGCTTCTGTGATATGTTAGAAAGGTTCTAAACTGAAGAAGATTTAAACAGAACTTTCGTGATAGGCTTTCCGCTTCTTTTCTTGTAAAATGAGGACAAGATTTCTGGAAGAGCTAATATAGGTATTTAGTTATATAAATTTTTATTTTACATTAAGTATACTTGGTCACCAGCATAGTTGATTAAAGGTAGTTACATTAATTCACAGCTCACGCTAGTCTACTGTCTATCAAAAGTGTTGAAAATAGGAATTTATTAAGCTGGCATTGCTGCCTTGTATACTTATCATGAAAATGAGGCCACAGTTGTTCACTGCAGGAAGAGAATGAAGCATGCTGTGTAGGGAGAAATACAAACCAAAAAACCCTCAATAGGCTAATCGTGTGAGGTATATGAGCACCTTCAACTTCCTGGGACAACTGAGGTCTTGGCATTACCTTAGAAATACTGATTATATTGGAAAAATCTGACTTCCACTTAGTACCAGTAATTTGATACAGATAGACCACATGCAGTGTTAAATCTTGAATTCTGTTAGTTAAACTATTGTGTTCTGAACAGAGTACAATGTATTTGTTTTTTCTGCTATACCAATTGTCTTTCAGGCATCAAATACACTGCAGCATTAATAGAAGTCATCTGTGTTCCTTAAGAGGAACAAACAACAGTCAAAGTAGAAAGGGACAAAGACAGCAAAGAAAGGTCAGGAATCTTGGAATAAGCTGCATGAGGGTAGTATAAAGTAGGAAAGACGGTTTGATGGGAAAAGCAGGAGTTCTTTGAATAAAAACCTGCAATTTTTCTGTCTTTACAGTGATGAATGTATTTATGGGAGTATGAATGATTGTACAGATGTTACTGGATTGTTCTATGTCAGAATAACTGTGGATGTTGTATCCACATTTATGCACGTCTCCTGTGCTTTAGCTAAATGGAAGTGTTTGAAATGCTTTGGAAAGGCAGTCGATCCAACTGCTGGTAGGAGCAATTGTCTTTGAGTAGTATAATAGTTTTAACCTCTGCCTTTGGGAGGAGTCTTATGCCTTCAGCATTCCTCTTCCCTAAAACAAAGATCTTGGAACATAGTCATGCCCAAATATCAACATTTTTTCCCTTGTCATCATCCCTTAAAATTAGATTAATTATTCTAGGCTTGTATGAATTTTCACTTCTGTGTCTGTTTTTGCCTTTCTGTTTTCAAGCTGTGTTATTTTCTCTTATTGCTGTTTTAAAATTTGTAATGCTTCTGGTATGAGCCACCTTTTCTACTTCCCACCCCAAACTCTGACTACTGAGCTTACTGATGTGAGACTGTTAAGACTTACAGAGGAAGGGGGAATGATTTCAACACTGTCAGAAGAGTTCCATACCTCAGAAAAATATTATAGTGTAAAGTACTTCAGAGAATGAAATACTCTTTCAAAACATACTGACTTTAAAATGCTGGTAGTTAGTAATGTCATCCAAGCGCTGTAATGAATGAAGACCATATCAAGAATTCTCAGTGGCTGACTTCCTTAGACTCTGCTAGGTCTGACTATGGAAGTTGAGAGGTCTGTTTTTCTTTTTTGAACAAGATGAGGTTGAAGATTCACACAGAAATAATGACTGCTTCATATTTCCAGATTTCTAGGCGTGATGTGAAGTTCAGTAGACTGGGCCTGAAAGGAAAGTGGTTAAATTGTTCCTCATGCTGCCCCATCTTTAATGTCTGTCTTGGCATTTGTGCTTTTAGCACTTGCATCCAGCTGTGTAGGTGGATAAAATGTATATGAAATTTCCCTTGAGAAGTATTTGTTTTTTCACTTTAAAGTCAGATACCAAGTAGAAGTAATTTGGATCTTTGCCATTTGCTTTTCTTAGTGAAGTTGGTGTAATCTGCGCTGGCTATGTTTCCTTAGTATTTCACATGGGCGTTATTGCTGTTCCATCACAAAATACACTTGCTGTAAAAGCTTTGAAGCATGAATATTGGCAGAAGCTGAAATGGTCGGTCTAACTTAATTCAACTATTGTGAGCTATATGAAATAGTACATTATAGTGATGATTCCCAGGTATTCACCGTCTCAGAGGCACAGAGACATTGCTGTCCAAATATGAGAAATAGTTTCAAGTGTAAGATAACTAAATAATAACCCAAACCTCAGGATATTCTCTCTGCAGGTTTGATTTGATCCATAACAAAACATCATTTGAAAAATTCAATATCAGATCTTGAGGTGTCCAAAGCCAGGATTTGAATACTCTTTTGAACTCATAACATGGTTGTCTTGTCTAATAGAATTCCTCCTATTGAAAAATGAACCAAAATTCTCAATTGTTATAAACTTTATATGTTTTTCCTTGTATTAAAAATCCTTTGTATGGGGTCCAAGGGACTGAATCTCTGGCTGGGATATTATCTACAAAACAAGTTAAACCATGATTTTCAATTTAAGTTTACAACTTTCCTACTGTTTAATGTACCTCTCTGGAGGCATGATGCAGCATATTCAAACAGTTACATAATCTCTTTGGTTGAGATTTCAGAAAACATTTTTTATGAAATATTATGTTATTGTTTTGTGTTGTTCGAACAGAGCACTGCAGAAAAATCATGAACCGGGTAAGATAAGTAATGTCTGTATGCTGCACTTCTCAAAATTGACTTAAATTGTCAGTCTCTTAATGCGAATTGGTCGTTTGGTTTCTCAGGCTGTGTATTACATTTGTCCTG
Organism: Eurypyga helias; assembly: GCF_000690775.1. NCBI lineage: Eukaryota > Metazoa > Chordata > Aves > Eurypygiformes > Eurypygidae > Eurypyga > Eurypyga helias. The sequence goes on along the minus strand of NW_010234103.1, from coordinate 30,027 downwards.
AATCTTCTTCTGATGAAGATATAGGATATGATAGGATATAAGGGACAAACCTTTTGTATTTTCTTGAGGCCAGACAAGGCCTACTACTTAGGGATATCCCTCAAGAAACTTGGCAAACCCTGTCTAACAGCAACCATTTGATTTCATGAGCAGCCTAGTCTTGCCTTGATTTTAGGGTAGACATGGGTACTTAAGTGTCTTTTGTTGTAACCTTAACTGAAAGGTAGCAGTGGATGGGTCTCAGCCAAATCTAGTCCAGCCTAATCTAAGTTTATCGCAACCTTTCATCGCCTTTCACAGTGAGTTAGTCACCAAGGTGTTGTGAATAAAATGACATCTTTTTCTTTGAAAATGGCATTTTCTCCTCTGCGGCCGTAGTGCTCTAGTTCTGTCAGCTGCAGGTATACAGTACAGTGTACAGCACGTATTAAAAGAAAGCATCTTGTTTATTCACATGATGTTGCCAAAGGTGATCATTCAGACTATTCCTTTGAAACAATAACTTTAGTATAAAAGACTTCAAACTTAAAATAGTGGCATTATGTATAGTCACTATTACATAATCTGATGTAATGTTCTTAGTTGTTACTATGTAATTTCTAGCTATTGCATCAGTAGTAGATGTAACCGAATATTTAAGTGCCAAATTGAGCAATGGCGGATACCCTTTAGAAGAGTATCAAGTCTACCAGGTCCTCAGTACTTGGGTGTGTTGCTTAAAATTAGTTCCCCTTTCCTTTAAGTAGTGCTGTGGAAGCTGAGTTGAATTTCTGAGCTACCAAATAATTGGAAACAGATGTTTAGGTTTGTAAATCAACATCATCACTGGATATAAAAAGTATTTAAGGTATCAGGCCTAACCTGAAATTTGTGTGTATGTTTCTCTGGCCTTTGCGAGAGTGAGTCTGAGCTTAGAGACATTTCCAAGAGTAAAGGAGATGCTGTCTGCATTAATAATTTAGAAATGTTGATGACTGTAAGGGATCAATTATGCAATTACCTTGAATTTACATCTGCTTTCAGGTGTTACCAAGGCCACCCCTGTTCTTCTGTAAGCACTGTAGCTGTGTCGTCTTTTGAAAAATTGCTGCCAGGATCTTTCACCTAATAGATGAGTTCTTTTTCTTTGATAACTTTTCGCTAATGGAAGAATTACAAATTCATCTTGTCTGTAATGAGATCAACTCATTGCTATGATGCAGATGTCATATTTAACTTAAGATCAAAGTCTGATTAGCTTTTCCACTTAAGTAACTAAGCAATATTCTACTGACAATGCCTGCTTTGAGATCCTACCTTGTGCTTCAGAGGTGCTCGAGGGGGTTAGCTAACTAAATCCGTACAGAAGACGATTTGATTCAGATACCTACCTTGTTGTTTTGAAATTTCAACCTAACTATGTATTCAAGTAGGAATAGAGTCAGCAGAACTGAAAAAGGAAAGGCTAGAAGAGTATTTGCAATAGAAATACTTTTTTTCCAAAGGTGTAGGCCTCTAACTTGTGCAATGAATAATCCAATTGAAGGAGAAAGTCAGAAGCATAAGAATACTTTTCCGAATTCATGTTACATGGATGCGTACTATAGCAGTCATTGGCAGTGAAAATAGTATGTACTACCTGTGCTTGGGCTAGCACTCCAAAGAAGATAAAAATAGCAGGGGAGAGAAGGGGAACTGATCTTTGTGTTTCAACCTATCAAGCTAACACCCTGATCTTAGGTGTCGTTTATAGCATCACCCAAATTACTCTTCCAAGTTGAAAAGCATCATGAATGTCAGTAGCCGGAAGGAAATGTTGTAGTTCCAGAATCTATCTCCCAACGGAGGTTCCTGTCAAGTGTAGTTTCAATTGCAATGGCAAATGATGATTAAAGTTTGTGAAAGATTAAAGTGCATAATTAAAAAGTAATAAAGCCACTTGTCAAGTAGAATCTTGCTAATGGTAAACAGCTGTTTGTTGTTGTGAACTGTGGTCTCTGATGCAACATCAGTGAAATAATTAACCTGTTGAGGTTGGTGGAGCTGCGTCCAGTCACAGCAGATCCAATTATGACTTCAAATGTCCTCGTTGTATTTGATGGTTAGCAGAGTAGGAATATATTGCTTTTTAGAATGTAATCAGTTAAAACCTGTAGTTCCTTATTTCATAAAGGTGTAGGGTTAAAAGTAGACCTATTAAAATTGTCAATACATTCATAAAAACTTCTTATCTTGGCTATCCATCTCTGTTCTCTTGAATAAGACAGGTTCTTTAGTTAAGAAATTCTTGGCAGTTTCTGCCTTTCAAAGAAAGAAAGTAACCAACATATAAATCACAACATTTTCCCCTCAGGGAATTCTGCAAAATCAGAATTTCTGAGATATGTAACTTACAAATTAAACTTAGCTTTCACATGTTTAGGGTCCAGAGTGGCAATCTGGTGAGGCAAGTTGATATAATCACACATGGCTGAGTACACTGTTACTAGAGTAATTTTTAGTGAAAATGTCCAGAAAGTATCCTTAAAGCGTGATAGTTCATGGAAATCATGACGAGGGAGTTGTGTTTATGAGACGTAAGTGATGGTTCTTGCCCATAGATAGGAAAGACTAAAAGTGACTACTGATTAAATAGATAGATCTTCAGATTAATTCTCTCTGAAGGTTGTTTTACTCGGGGTGTTCTAAGTAGATCTGATTGTTGAACAAATGCCTTCGTAAAACTAAAGATTCTGTTCTGACTTTTCCAGCCTCTTATGAAATGGAAGATCTCAGTAGAAACACCTTGAAGACATGCATTGTATGTTTTACCCACTTAATGCTTTGTTTCTTCAATTTTTTGGCTTTATTTTGTGAACCTCTTTCAAAGTTGTTAGAGGTTGTGCTATTCTTGCTGTGATTTTTATTTTCACTTCAGAAAACTAGGGATCAGATTCTGCCATACTTCTTTCAAGTTCTAGAGTCACTCCATTGAACTCCGAAGCTGGCTAAGCCATAGTTGGCTCCTACAAGTTTAATTAAAATTGGAGGCCAATCTAGGAAAAAATACCTACTTCATACAGAAGAGAATGTAACTTCTCAAAGTGTATTTGCATGAAGCTTGTGGAGTCTTACTGTGGGAGCGCATGTGGAAAAATTACTCTATGCATTTGTTTCTCAAATTCATATCTGCTGATCAAATTACTTTTCACCCTAAGGATGCATTTTTGACTATTTGCTCCTCTAAAGGCTCTGTTTTAGACTTTGAGATTTGAAAGCTGGAATACCTCACGATTTTACTTTTGAATTCCTGTTAATGTGTTGACCTCCATTTGTTGGTTTATTTTTTCATCTGATATATTGAAATATTGCCTTCATAAATACACCTCTGATAAATAAATTTAAACACATTTTAGATTAATTTAAACACTTTTCTGCTGCTTCTTTGTATTATACATATCTTAGGCTAATTTAAAATGATTTACTAGTGTCATTTTCCGTAAAAATCTCACAATGGAGATTCGAAAGCAGTATTAAAAAATGCTAACTCTAGTTGGCTTCTAGAAATAAATGTTTCCAAAATGGGACTGTTCTGAAGTTTTAAAAGTCACAGAGTTTTTCACCCATATTCTGACTTTGAGCAGCTCTTTGGATAAGTTACTCTCCCATCAGATAAATTATCTTCTTTATCCTTGTAAGGAAGCCTTTCCTCCACTCATGAGATGCTTTTTTTGTGGGGCCAGTACCTCTACACATTTGATCACAATGTTTGTGCATTGTTTTTTCTTAGCCTTAATGTTCAACTGGAATAATGCTGCAGGTAAGTAATTTTAATTTCCACTGAGTATTATTTGATGTTATACATGAAGTTTAGCAACCAGGCAACATGCAAGCCTTCCACTTGAATGAGATAGGCCTCTGTGTGTGCTAATCGTGTAACACACAAGAACATCCTGAAGGGAGATCGAGTGGGTCCTGATGAAGCCTATAGCTTTAGGGAAAGGAGTGGTGAAAACTGTCATTGTGACAGTGACCATCTCCTGCCACACTGGAGAACGTTCCAGAGGGAGGATGCTTGTTTGAGAACTCCTATCACTTCTCTGGCCAGCTGGCCCCAGGGGCGACTGCTTTGCCATGTTGTCATGCCACCCCTCCTTCTTAGCCTGGAACTTCATGGGCGATATATGGTCTCGGTTCAGGGATTGTGCAAACAAAACTTTCTGCATGTGAACCTGTCTCAACATCCTTTATGCAAGAGACACGGAATAGAAATATGTTTTAAGGCCAATGGAGTTTGACAAAGGAAAGTCATCTGTGCAAAAACGCTTGACTGTTGAGATTATTGAGTAATTTTTGACTTAAACTTGAAAGGACATAAAAAAAATTACAGTAGTGAAGATAATGTGTAGTAGAATAGTAAGATAAGTCAAATGTACATTCTAAAAGGAAATGGGAAGTTGTTTTATTTTCAGGTATCTCATCCATTTGTACAAATCAGAATTTATAGCTTTTGTGGTGGTTTAAACTCAAGTTATTTTGTGAAAGGTTATACTGAATTTAAATGACTTCAGGATATATAGGCATTCAAAGGTCGCTTATAGATGATTGAACACATACCGAGTCTTTCTGCTATGTGGTGGTACTTGTGCCAAGTTAGCACTGAAAAGAAGTAGGGAAAAATGGAAATGATGTAGAAGAGAAACTGCGTTTTCTTCTATGAGAATTTTGGAAGTGAAAAACACTATCTTTGGTAGTCAGGCAGTGTGTGGAGTTGGAGACAGGGCAGAAGGTGAGTGGTGCCGTCTTTCAGGCCCAGGGAAATGGAAGTGGCATAAATATTTAAAAAGAATACTTTAAAGGGGGAAGTATTATAGAAGGTAATAAACTAAATGTAACAAAGTAACATTATGAAAACACTTTGAACATGCATACTTTTATAAAGGATATGAGAGATTTGCTGATATTTTTCCTATCAACTGATGAGAGAGGTGGAGTATATTTGTTTTATGGATGATAACGAAGAACTGTAGGTTTGCATAATTCAGTAGCTCAGGGCAGCCGTGTGCTAATTACATGATTTAGCCCCCTTGTTAGAGCTTCACTTGAACTGCCTGAAGGCTGCATGTGGCTCAAGAATCACAGATTGGCCGTGTCTGCATTACATGATCATAATGAAGCTTTCTAGGCTTATATGAACAGAGAGCTCTAATATGCTTAGTCTTTTAAAATTGCTTGAAATGTTTTTAACAACTGAGCTTCCATTACCCTTGTTTGCCCTTGAATGCCTCTGAAAACTAGTAAAATACATAACAAAACACAGCAAGGTGTAAGAAAAGTCCAACACAATATTAGGCAGAGTTAAAAACATCTTGTCCATTCTCCCAAGCATATGGAGAATTTGTGCCGTCTCTTCAGTGCGGGCAAATCTGTTGTACCCATGGTGAGAGACTCTTGGCAGCAATACAAGTAGTTAGGAGTTGGGGTCTCAAAGGTGTAGTGTAAACAAACTCAAGGTCGTTTTAATCTTAGAAAATATATGTACAAGAAGCAGGTTGGCTGTGGCAGCATAGAGCTCAGGGTGCGTGAAATGAAACCCAGAGTCCGTTCTCTGCTGCGCTCGCATCCTTACAGACAGTGCAGATGCACGTGAATTTCATGAGAAACAATCTTGTCTCCAAAGCCACAAATTATTTTAACAAGTTGATTGTTCATAATAGAAATACACCTACCACCACTACCTAAACAGAGTTCTGCTCTCTCAGTGCTCACTACATAAACGCTATGTTGGCTCAGAACACACTAATGCAATTTATTCAACAGGAAACTAAAACAAGCTCCCTCTCTCATAACTGTGGTGTGAGTGCTGTGTAGTCATTAATGTATTTATCTCATGTTATGTAGCTCCCCATCATCGAGGTTAATGGGTCTAACACGAGTATTTCAGTGTGAAACTTAAACACAACAAAATCGATAAAGCAGGCTTCCCTTAGGAGCTTTCAGTGTACGTGGTGGGGTGCCATGGGTACGCACTGTTCATATAGAAGGCAGGAAAAGATAGACACACTGAAATACTGAAGTTGGTTATGTCTCTAGTATCTACGGAGAGGCTGCCAAACAACTTCAAGTGACAAACATCACTTCACGTTCTTCTGAGCTGACAGCCAGGAGGCTAGATTCTGAAAGCAGTAGTGCGCTAGTTTTTCTGATCTCCTCACTGCTGCTGTCAAGTTTCCAGTTCAAGGCTTTGCTCAAAGTCACTAGTAAAATGTTATCATTCTGATAACTGCAAACAAACACTATTCTTAGAGTGATGTTGAAGACAAGTTTTCTGGCACCTCATGTACAAAGTGTTTGCGGGGAAAACTGAGCCATTGATTTTGAAGGGAGATGTTTAAATGAGAAAGCAGTTAATTAAAGGAAGCAATTTTGTTTGTATGGTTTGTGAAAAGGAACACATCCGATTTGAAAAGTTGGGTTGCTTTCCACTTCATTAATATGTAACAATGATGTAAAAAGTTTGACAGCAATAGGCTACTTTGGACGGGGGAGGGGAGAAAACTTGTTTTAACAAATGGTTTCTCAAAAAAAAGTTATTTTACATATACCAGCTTCAAAGAAAGTTGTAAAAATGTAATGGTTATTGAATGTTGGGCTGGGAATGATTTTTTTTTAAATTTTAATAAAAGAAGTATTGACCATATGTGTGTTAGAAATGGAAAGAGCTTACTGTAGCCAAACAGTTCAAACCCAAGAATGCTGGACAAGCTTCTTCAAGCTTACATGGAGCTGTATGCTTATTCACAAAATAGGCTTATGGCCTGAATAATTACAGGATTTAGCCCTTTAACCTGTAACTGGACTGCTGGATCAGTGGTAAACCACTCCTGAGAAATGTCAAGAGGTTTTTAAGTAATAGTGGTGAACTCCGGTTTGGAAACTATGTAAAATAGGTCTGTTTTTCATAGAAAACGAGGTGTGTTCCAAGTACTTAGTAAATTGGGGTCATGATGTAGAATATTACAAACATCGATGAAAGTATAGACAGTTGACTTATACAGGTAATCAACATCGCTGTTAGTTGGGAACTAGGCGGACGGCAAACAATCTATTAACCCTAACGGGGCATACACTGAACTGGTGGAAACTGCAGCAGCATTTGAGACTGGTGGCAGACTTACATGCTGTGAACAATAGCTTGGAGCTGTTTGTGTGCTAATTCAAATCAGCTTTTTCATCATCTGAAAAACGCTAAATGATTTTATAGAATACTTAATGACTTTAGGGTTACATTCAGAACGAACTCTTTTCATCCCTAAGAATGGAATTTCATGGCAAGACCATTTCTTTCCTTGAAGTGCTATATATTCCTTAAATATTTTGCTGGTGCTCACTTATCTTCATATTTAATGTTGCAGTTTTGCCATAAAAGTGACAACCAGGTGAACAACTGACAATCTGAAGTGTTGATTGGTGACAAGTAAGAAAGCAACATTGCAGCTGGTGGCTTTATTTAACTGTGAGATTATTTTCCCAAAGCCTGACTCTTTGTTTAATTTAATTAGGCAATTAACAATTTTCTACAAAAATGAGACTCACACAGAGAGATGTGTGTGATGCAGTGCCCAGCTTAGCACGTGTGTAACGTAGTGGTAAAAGCAAAGACGTGAGACTGCATTTGGGGAGGTGTGACTTCCTAATCTTGCTGCTTCATCCAACAAAGCATTTCAAATGTGTATCTGTGTGGGAATTTTATGGGGAGGGTAGGAAGGTGTCCAACGGTGAGTGCTGTAACGTGGAAGTTGTAAGGTCTGGTTAGTTTCCTGCTACAGATTTTTAACAATGTCTGAGCAAGTTAAGTGGATACTGATTGATAGCAAAATAAGACAGGCTGTGAAAACTCCATGTAGTGTTCTATTCAGGATAAAGATAACTATAATTGTGCACTGCAGTTAATTTACTATGTTTCCAAGTACTGTATTGAAAATTCTTAAACTAAATCCAAACTAATGGTCTGAGATTTCTGGAATCTATGTAGAATACTGTTGTTGTTAAAATTCAATAATATTTTTTTTTTTTTCCTTTTTAAACTAAGCTAGGTAGAAATGCAAGGAAATTCTCCTAGAAATGTGTGACTCTTACAGGATAAAACTGTTCCACTTAAAAATAACAAGGGATAGCTGCTGATAACCTCGAGTTTGTAGCTTTTCTTGCATAATACTATATAGAGAAAGGGAACTGTTCTGCTTATGAGCATTTATCCCAACTTATCCCAACTGTCCTGCTTATGAGCATTTCTAATCTTGGTTATGACATTCATATCTTATTGTATGTAGAAATCCATGCAGTAGAGGCACTTAAACTTGGGTATTTTAGTAAGCCCTGAAAGGGGAACTCTTAGAAGCTGTGCAGCAAACTTCTTGAAAGAGATCATATCATCATTTCTTTTTTCAGCACTCCTTGATTCTTAGTGACTTGTGTGTAGTAGTGAGTGATAGTGTGCTCTGAAAGATCTAGTAAATAAAACGAGTGTTTATATATACATTTTACAGTAGAGGAGATTAAAACTCCCAGGATTATAGCTCTAATTATGCAGTATTAAATTCATAAAAGTGTTTAGTTTTATTCCTTACGTCAGATAGAGAATAACACACCCTATCCAAAGTGATACTTAAGAAGCCTGGCCTTAACATAAACAAAACCTCCTGCTTTTGGCTTGCTGTGTTTTAAATGAGAAAACGTCTCCAAGGAGAATTCACAGAAGTTTTAAATGTGTGTTAGTGAGTAAAATTTCAAGCTACTTTTTAGATGACCGAGTTGCTGAAGCAGGCTAAAATGTGGCCCATTACTTGTTTGATAGAATCAGTTGTATGGCCAAAGCAGATGGACTGCTTGATGCTCGGTACTTCTTTCCCCTGTCCTCTCTGATGTCTTGCCCTTAACCTTTCACCACTTGTACACCCCGTGCACCAGACAAAACCTTCATCACTGCAGTTAGTCATAACCGGCTCAGTGAGACCAAAATTCCTGATTTCTGGTATCTTCAGCTCTACTCCATTTCCATAAATTTTTGCTTATAAACAGATGCTAGCAGTTCTCATTCAAATCTTGTCTTCACATGTCTTTGCATAGCACACCATATTAAAATCATGCCGCTGTTATTATGGACTCATGTAAGTCACACACAGAGCAGTAATGAAAAGCAGCCCAGTCACTTTTGAATTCTGTATGCTGTCACAATTACAATTATATCCTTTACATCATACAAGTGAAATTTGAATAAATAGGATCCTTACTGGGAAGAATATTATAGACAGTCTCTATTCTTGTAGTTTTTCTTTTTGAGTGTTCCTCAAACATCTCTTCTAATGGATTTGACAAAAATGGCAACACATTCACTTTTTTTCATTAACAGCACATTCTGTTATTAAATAGTTTGAAAATTGAATAATATAGATCTGTGGTCCTTATATAGTAAATTATGTGAGTAGCTCTCAATTTTCAAAAGCAGTTCTATATTTGAATATCTGCCCATATGTTTCTGTGCTGTAAATGCATCTGCACAGACGTTCGGGACATAATTTCTTTAATTTAAAACTCTTCTCATTCAGTGCATGAAGATAGGGATACGATCTCATTTTACTTCTGCTGTCCCATACAGACAGATTATTCCATTGTTCAAATTTTTAAAAAAACATAGCTGCTTTTCCTTTCTTATTTTAGGAATGCAAACTCAGTAAGATAATATGTATGTCTAAGTGATCTCATGCATTCGGGGGACTTCTCTTTTCCCGTCCTTGTTATGACTGTGGATATGCGTCTGATGCCTTGACTGGGATTTTCCTTGTCTGGGACCTTTCTAATTATTTTTTCCATCATAATGGCAAAGATGCACAGAAATAGCT